>NW_028259069.1:0-128112 GCF_024713525.1 Acromyrmex echinatior
GGGACGGTAGACGAAGTGACAAAGAAGTCACAAATAAAATATATAATGGGTCATCAGCGCGTGGCCTTGTAAGATTATCAAACTGATCGCGATAAGTGTAATGAGAAAAGTATGGCTGACCATCGTGCGGACGTTGAGGATATGGACGTTGAGGACATGGACGATGTAGAGTTCGACAATATCGGAAACATTAAGGACATGAACGATGTAGCCGAGTATATCAGAAACGTGAATGAGGAATAGTTCGCGAATATTAGAGATGAAGTGTTCGAAGTGCTTGATAAAATGGAAGTAGAAGAGATAATGAACAAAGATTCCTCCGATGAAGAAGTGCTATCCGACGATACTGGATGTGCTAATGATATGAACGAGTATGAAATGGATAGCGTAGAAAAATTCGTGTCGTCTCTAGAAATGCATATGTTGAACGCTCGTATTAAGCACTGTGTGATCCAACAGGTGGTGCTTTAACCATTTATACATCATGCATGATTCGTATAGCTACGGAAAACCAATAGTACCAATGATACATGCCGCCATGTTGTGATATCATCATTGTGATGTATCATTGGGACCCTGCCGCGGGCCGCCGCCACCCCATGGCTGCCACCCCCCCCCTCCGCCGCTGCCGTCGCTGTCCAATATCCACCCCAAAATATGTCGCGGTACTATAACGCGAACAGGATATTTTATCTAGGAGGAATGTATCTCGTCAGGAAGCATAAGACTAGTTCTTTCCGTAGGCTAGACGGCAGGTCGCGCACAAATTGCAGAGGGCCTTTGTACATTATATTCCCGTGCAGCATGTGCCCACTCTGCACATTGAAAAAAAACTATTGTGAATGATATTGTGAACGAAAAAGTGTGCCTGAAGACTGTGATCCACGGAGGAGAGACAAAGATGTGCGAATATCATCGGTGCAGTTTCTACGCGATCGAGAAATAGATACACGTAGTGCAAAACAGGGAGTAGTCATCATTAATGACAATAACGAATGATGAAAAGGAACATTGGTTAAGAGATGAAACGGTGCACTTGATTTCGAAGAGAGATTTTGATACAAAGCTTTAATAAAGGAATAGTGTTATCACTGAATGAAAAGTGAAAAGAAAATTCAATATAGCTGCAGGCATATTAAGATTCCCGCGGGTGGTGAGAAGTGCGTTGAATGATGATAACTGACAATTTAGTGATGCTATACTATGATCGCGAGGAGAATCCTGCTTGAAAAGTGTTTCGTGACCTATGCGATAAGTATATGCGTAATCAATTATGCCATCTTTGTAAAAAGTGATAAGTGTAAAACCTTTGTAAAACCTTAGTAGACGAATATAATACCAAGGTAAAACAGTATGATTCATTACTTATTATTGTAATTCTAAATATAAAGCGGTATTGCAACATGAACGAGTGCAAGTGTTCCATCTAAGAGTGTGAATTAAAGACTGTGAAAAAGTCATATAAAACCACAAGCGAGCGGAACACGAGCTGCTGGAGCAATGCGGTCAGGTCGCTATTCTGGTGGAATGTTTCGTGTGGCTGCAACAATGCGATGTATGTATAAAGCAGCTCAAAGAACGTTGTCGTGCCAAGCGTCCGCGCCTCGCTGTTAGACACAATCCGTGATGATGTGAATCGCGCGATTCGCGGGTGCAAAGTTGCAATTGGAGTGACAATAGTAAATCGAGCGGACGCGCGTATTCAGCTATCTTTAAACGTTAATATCTCGTTAATTATTGCGAGCATTACAAAATGGTAGAGGACTTTTCTACTCAGTTTAGTCCACTCTACCTGCTCGGGACGAGTGGGGCCGTCATGCCACCCTGTATATATACATATATATATCTTGAATATAGCTTATTATTTTAAATTTAACATTTTAAAATGTACTATTTGTATTTGCAGAAAATTGAGGAAAATGTTTTGAATCCTCCATATAATTACAAATATGATATAATTAAAAGTAATAAAAAAGGCTCTGTACTAATAAGCAAAAGGTAGTATAAAAGAAGGGCAAAGAGCCAATGACGTATATAAAGAAATTATATTAGGTGTTGGAATTAATTCGTAGCGTTTTACAAGTGATGGGAAGTACTTTCATTAATGTATTTTTTAATGCTCATGTGAAATAAATAACATTCTTTCATTAAAAAACGCTACGAATTAATTCCAACACCTAATAATTTAGATAAGCAAACTTAATACAAAAACAATTAAGATGCAATAAAATAAAACAAACGTTTCAACTCCAATTGAGTCATTTTCAATGCCATCATACAGTAATATAAATGTCGTTCTGAATTAAAAATTCGTACATAATCTTACAATATTCTTACAATTCCTTAACAAAAATTTCTTTCTTCTTTCTGTGTAATACGCTGTGAGTCATTTTTATCAAGAATTAACAAAGTCATAAGAAAGTTCTGGAAAAGTAAACAAAAAGAATTAATATTAATCACATAAAAATTAAAAATATGATGATATACCTTAGTAAATCTGTTAAGAGTCCCATAATACACAACGAGAAAAAAATGTAAAATGTAGTCCATTTCGTGGTACAATAAAAAAGTCTTTTTAATTTAATAGGTTATTATAAGCAAATTCGCAAAGGTAACGAGCACCTGACTTAAACGATGTCACAAAACGAAATGTCAAACAGAAAAACATTATCGAGAACGGAAAACGGAAAAATAGGAGGAAAAGGATAGAAGATGTTAGAAAGGAGAAAGAGAATGTATAATGTCAGAATACAAATCCGGCAAAGACTCCGTGTCATTTTGTCTATTAATCCCATGCTTCTGTTTTTTAATATGGACCATTTCTGATATCAACCTTTTGTTATATGAAGGCTCTATATCTAATATTTTCACTTTATCCCATTTAAATTTATGATTCTCCACCATACGATGGTTAGAAATCACTGATGGAGATTTTGAACTTATATTGATATCAGAAACATGTTCATGCAATCTGGTCTTTAAGTTGTCTTTTAGTTTGGCCAACGTAACTGGCATCACAATCCTCACAGGATATTCTATAAACCACATTTTGACTCTGAACGTGTTCCAAATCATCCTTTCCTCTCCTTATAAAACTTCTCAATGTGTTAGGAATAGTAAAAGCCAATTTGCAATTAAACATATTAACAATAGGTATAAATCTTTCGGATATCGTATTAACATATGGAATCGTAAAGAACCTTCTCCTAGTGTCATCCTTATTCTTATTTAAATTATTAAACTTATTAATGTGATATTTTATTCTATTATGAATAGTCGAAAAAATAAAACTTAACGGATATCCATTCTGTAAAAAAATCTTAATAGCGTCAATCAAATTATTTTGTTGGAATTTTGGATGACACAAACAAAATATTTTATCCACGACTCCATAAATCACATTTCTTTTATGACAAAGTGGGTGGTGTGAATGGAAATTAAGAAATCTGCCGGAAAAGGTTGCTTTACGGTATACATCAAAAATGAGATTCCGTTCATCGATAATTAACATCGTATCTAAATAATTTATTTTTCCATCACCTATCTCCATGGTGAACTGTAATCTAGTATGTAATGAATTGAAAACATCCAAAATATCATAAATACTTTCAGAAGGAGCGGCTAAGATAATATCATTGACGTATCGGTAGTAAAACAACAGACGACAAGGCAGCATTCCAATAGCCATCTTCTCAAAATATGATATAGATACACATATGAAGTTAAAATCTGGTAAATTTTTTCTGTATGATTAAGTATAATTTATTCATGCATTATATACATAATGATACATATATATATATATACAGGGTGAATCAGAGTCGTTGAACCAACTTTTTACCCTATGAAAAAATTATCGACTGCACACGTTATAATTCAATTATATCGCATGCTTCGTTATCTTGATAGGTATGAAGTCGACAATTTTCTCATAGGGTAAAAAGCTGGTTCAACGACTCTGATTCACCCTGTACATACACGCACATATGTATAAGATGTATGTATTATAATCATTTTACATACAATTGTATTTATACGTGATTACCTTGGTGAAAAAATTTAGCTGAAATTAATCCACGTTTTGGAACATTTCAGCAATTTCGCAGTAACGTGAAATAATATTAATGAAATTTTTTTATTGGGGTATATTGTCTAGATTTTTAGAAAGAATATTTCAGATAATAATTAATGATAAAGTTGTATAATTTTATCTTTTTTTTTTTAGATACACAAGTCGAACAGGATAATCTTTTAAATGTTCAAATATTTCTGATACTTGTGAGTTTGACGATAGTTATTATGTTTCGCAAAACAAAGAAAATTTTAGAGGTAAAGAAATTATTTGTTACTAATAAAATTTATATCATTTATAGATTTATAAAATGTATGTACACATATTTTATATCTATTTTATAAATGATATTCAAGAGAATTATTGGAAGAATAAAATGTAATGCGAATAAATCTTCATCTAATACAGAAGAAAAGCGGTATCTTCCTACGATAAAACACAGTACGTAATAATGTTATTATTTTTATATTTTATATATTTGTTATAAATATTTTAAAATTTTAATATCCATTACTAATATTCTTTAATTTTTGTTTATCAGTTGATTATAATTTCAGAATTGATATAAAAACGATATAAATAGAATGAAATCTGAACCTTCTAAAGGTAATCAGGAAAAATAGTTTTTTACATACTATTTCTACAATTTTATGGTCGAGCTATCTATATTTTTAATTGTTAACACAGTTAATTGTATCTATATTTTTAATTGTTATTTTTCTTTTAGGAAAAGATGATTCTGCGCTATAAATGCAACAATTAAATATTATTCCAAATTTTTTTCAAACTTTGGAAAAGAAACCTTTAAGCAAGGGTCAGTCTTTTGTACATAATTGGAAAATTTCTGTTAAATTTAACACATTTGACACGTCCCAAACGGTGCTCTCAATATTTTGTATTAATTTAATACAATATGATGTATATATTAGGAAATAATGCAAACATTACGTACAAATTTTACACAAAAAATGTAACACTGACAATTTGTAAGCAATCATCATATATCTTCGTTAAAATTAACATTTATAAATTAATTAAATTAACATATTTCAATAAATTTAACTTTTACAATATTACATTTATTATTACACAGTTTATTTATTTATCTAAAATGTATTCTTCGAAAAACATTTTTATGTAATTTATTCACTACTCACAACTGTTACATTACTTTAACACTGAAGAATATTGAAAATCAATTTAACACAAAATATTAAAATAATCACATTATATTACATAACAATAAGCTAAATTAATATGGAATATATTAAAAATTTAACACAAAATTTTAACAGACTTGGAGTACAAATTAGTTCGGTCCATTTTTTGGTGTTAAAAAATGCATTTATTTCAAAACAAAATGAATGAACAGATTAATTAAAGTATTGTCCATCGCTGGCTACTACTTTTTCCCATCTCTCAGGCAATTTTCGAATTCCATCTCGAAAAAATGACTCGTCTTTGGAGGCGATCCAATTTTGAAGAAGTGAACCGGTGACATGCTGCATTCTTCGGAACAACCAGTAATCAGAAGGAGCAATGTCCGGAGAATACGGCGGATGCGATAAAACATCCCATTTGAGCGTTTCCAAATATTTTTTTACGACTTTTGCGACATGAGGCTGAGCGTTGTCATGAAGAAAAATAACTTTATCATGTCTTTGCTCGTACTTCGGCCGTTTTTCTCGCAATGCACGGCTCAAACGAATCAATTGTAGCCGATACCGATCGCCCGTAATGGAATCGCCAGGTTTCAGCAGCTCATAGTAAACAACACCCTTTTGGTCCCACCAGATACAGAGCATGATCTTCGAACCATGAATGTTCGGCTTTGGTATTGATGTTGAGATCGATGGCAACGATTGACCGGGCTTAGCGTAGTATTTTTTCTTCTTGGGGTTGTCGTAGAATATCCACTTCTCATCTCCAATCACAATCCGATGCAAAAAAGCTTTTCTTTTTTGTACCTTTTCTTTGAATCAGCTGTTCGCAAGTGAAAAATCGCCTTTCAATGTCTCTCGGTTTCAGTTCATAAGGCACCCAATTTCCTTGTTTTTGAATTATTCCCATGGCTCTCAATCGTGCAGAAATGGCTTGTTAAGTTACTCCCAATGATTCTGCAAGCTCCTCTTGTGTTTGACTCTGATCTTCTTCGAGTAATGCCTCTAATTCTTTGTCTTCGAATTTTTTTGGCTGTCCAGAGCGAGGCTTGTCTTCAATGCTGAAATCCCCATCCTTGAAACGTCGAAACCATTCCCTACATGATTTATCAGTTGGAGCAGTGTTACCATAAACTTCGACAAGCATTCGATGAGCTTCAGCTGCACTTTTCTTCCAATTAAAGCAGAAAATTAGAACCTCCCGCAAATGCTGCTTGGTTAACACAAAATTCGACATTTCAAACACAGTAAAAATCAAGATTTTGTATGAAACTCAAAGCAATATAAACTGAATATTATTAGCAGATATCTAATCTCTCTGAAAACGCCAAAATCAGCTGTCACTATGAACCATTCACAACAGCCGGAGCCATGTTTGGAAAACGGACCGAACTAATTTGTATTCCCAAAAAAAATCTCGCGAGTATCGAGTTTCCAATGACATTAAGAGACATTTCCAAATTCGAACATTTGAACGCGGTGACGATCAATGTATACAGCATTGAAAATGAACAGATCCTTTCTCTGCGATTCACCCGCGATAAGAAACACGTGAACATATTGTATCTGCAAGATCCACGCAACGATGGTGTCGGGCATTTTGCGTGAATAAAAAATCTGTTCCGTCTCGTGAACTCACAACTCTCCAAAAAGAAGCACAGGAAATTTCTGCGACCAATAAGTATAAGAAAAAAAAATTATAATTTTCCTTTTTACTAATAAACAATAATAATAATTTTCGGTTTTTTTTTTCAGATATCTTCATTACTTCGAGTCGACCGAAAAGTTACCGAAAAGTTAAGACGCATGCTGTGAACTGTAGCAAATTAAACGATTGTGTCATTCGATTGCCGAGCGAAGATGACAGGTGACTCAAATTCGGCAACTATAACAATCAGGAACGAGTACCATTCATAATATACGATTTGGAGTGTGCTCTAGATAGGACGGATAGGGATCCTGGGATATCAACAACACAAAGTGTTTAGTATCGTGTATTATGTGCACTGCTCGTATGACAACTCGTTGTCGATGTATCGATGTCGTCGTGATTAAAAGTGTATAGTTCACGCAATAACTCAACGATTTGGCACATTGCTTGAAAAATATCGTATCCATTAACGTGCCTATGGAAATTGTTTAAACAGCAATAGGGGGCATACCGTAGCGCGACGCATTGCCATTTGTCAAAAACCGTTCGCGCCGGACGATACGCGGGTCCGCGATCATTGCCTCTTAACCGGAAGATACCATGGTCTAGCACATTCGAATTGCAATTTTAATTATAAAAATTCGTTCTATATTTCGTATTTTACAATTTATCGGACTATGACGCGTATTTTATAATTAAAAAAATCGCTACAGCATATAATAGACATGTAGATGTACTACCGATATAAAATTGTATATAAATAAACGAATTTTTCACATAATCATATTCTCCATATAATTTTGTAACTTTTTAAAAAAATTTTTCACATTTTTTTCTACGAAACTTAGAATATTTCAGAATTTACATACCTGATTAAGGCCGCAGCGCAGACCCTTTGAATAACGCATGACACATAGTGCATAAGCAAATCAACCAATTGAAATCCTTTCTTTCCTTCTATTTCGAGGAAAAGAGAAAATTTGATTGATTAATTTTCTTATACACTATTATATATTATGCAAAAGTCTGTTTTCTGTAATTCGTTATGCAGTCATTATGAATTCATAACGACAGTTAACGCAACTTTTTTACTACATAAAATATCTGCAGAATTCCGCTGCTACGGTCATTACAATAACGATATATTTTCACGAAGTGCCATTAATGATAGCGATCTAGCTCTCTATCGATATATCGATACAGTGAAACCATAGGTAAGTAATCGCAATAGACGAGTGCAATGACGACTGTCTTTTAAAATGTTAAACAGATAACAGTTTCGAGGGCGATGATAAGGACGTATTTTAATGTGAAATTTTGGCATTTCGTATTTCGTATCGTGAAATTGATCGATTTAGCGGTTTATTGAGAGATCTGACAATTTCGGATGACGCAACTTGCCGGGTCGCGTAAAGACACGAGGCGGTCTCGCGTTAACTACGTACACTTGAAGCGAGACCGTATCCCTTGTAATTTTCAATGCAAAAATGAAAATAAGAGATATAATCTCCAAAAAGAAATTGATAAATGTTATCAAGGTCAAGACTCTGAACGACATTCAAAAGGTTTAAGCCGTTATCTACAATGAGTAGTTCGTAAGCAACAAGAGAATAGAACGTATTATAGAAAATGAATTTCAACCATTCACTTACTTTACCCTTTTATACCGGAAAATCAGTTTATTTCCTGTATCTTATATACTTACCACTACTAATACTGCCCATTATAGACAAAGCTTTAGCTGTCGGTTGGACATCTAGGATAATGTTAAATGCCGACAGTAACTTTCAACTCTTAAAACTCGAAAAGTACCCAGATAGCCAAATGTCTGCAGTTTTCTAGCAGACTGTCAGCAGATTCGAGCAGAAAATGACGGCAGTCTGCCATCAACTGCATCCGCCTTAGTATTCTGTTTGTATTCTTGTTAACATCGCTTGTCGACATAATATGAAGACAAATTGTTGGCAGAAATTGAGCAGATTCTGCCGACATTATCTGATGCTTGCGGATTCTGTTACGTTTTTTCTAACAGTCTCTCTCAATAGTATTATGTACATCTAATTCTGTTGTCATTTAGTTAACATAGTATGTAGCAAAGATTTTAAAAATCTGTTTTCTACAGACTTGACTATCTGGGAACTTAATGAAAAAATATGTTATTATAGTGTTTTGGAAAGCTCTCAAGATAAGCTACAAAAGTATGCAATGGAAAATAAGGAGTTCCATTTAAAAAATTTAAAGTGATCCTTTTCTAATCTTGACAATACCACCCAAGGTTAAATGAATGCACAAGGATTAATCGCCTAAAAAGTAACCAAAAATGTATTATATCGTTACAAAAAGCTATATTTATAAGTTTTTCAGGTCGCGGAACACGATTTTATTCCAGAATTAAGAATTTAAAAATGATGAATTCAATATGGAGGAATTGAATTTTAAAATTTATATAAAATTTATATTTATTATATATTGAATTCTAAAACGTATAATAGATTTCCAAGAAGTTTTTTGAATCGCTGATTCTGATTCTGACATAAAAAAATAAATAATTCAAAATGGCAAATCCAATATGATAGATTTTAATTTTAAAATATTGTCTGAAACGCATAATAATTGATTTTTTACAATTTTTTCACTAATCGATTTTGACATCAAAAATAATTAATTAAAAATAATTGATTCAATATTGCAGATTTAAATTTTAAAATATTGTTTAAAATGCATAACAGTTGGTTTGTAGTATTTTTTTGACTGACTGATCATGATGATTTTGACATCACAATTAGAAAAATTAAAATGCCTGTATATAGACTGATCTGCTCATGAAATTTTGCCATGTTCATACTAAAAATAAAATTTGAAAAATTTTTTGAATTTTTTGTGTAGGGCTGCCGCTCTCTGCGAAACCTGAAATCATAAACTGAGTCATAATGGCAAACAACTCAATTTTTTGCTTATTGTTTTTATAGTTTTTATTAGAAACAATAAAACCAAAAAACAAAAAAAAACATGGAATTGTTGATCACTCAATTCATAACTCCAGGTTCTACAAAGAGCAACAACATGTACAAAAATTTAAAAATTTTTTAAATTTTTATTTGTAGTAGCATCTGAGACCTTCTTGATTGTCGATTGAGAAATCTTCCCAAAAAGCCAAAAATTTACAGGAATTGAGCGATAATTTGCAACGAATCTGACGTGAAATTCCACAAAACTTAATCCAGCTATTTATAAATATACACTGTCAAGAAGTGTCGTAGTCAGTCGTATCAAGTTTGTCGTAGAGGTGGTAACACTCAATTTTTAAATGTACACGCACGCCCGCCCGCCCTCACGCACGCACGCACACACGCACGCACGCAAAAATATGTGCCTAAATTTTAGACATTCAATATTACAATTTATTGAATTATTGATGTATATCATAGCACGCGTTATATATTTCGGCCGATTTTCGATTTGGTTCGAATGTCAAGCACAAAGTGTTGAGCAGCATTTCGACATCTAAGCCAAATCGAAAATCGGTTGAAATGTATAGTGCATACCGAACCATAATATATTGGGTTAGGGAAAAGGTTTTTTACAAGTTGGAGCATAATAGAAACATATTTTTTAAATTGTTTACAATCCTTTTATTAAATTAACCAATTACATCTAGTTTGATCGATGATCTTTTTCCATTTTTCAATTACAGCTATTATTTCAACGATGTAAAACTTTTGTGATTTCTTGGTAAAAAAAAAACTGAGATAAATGATTTTCGCGCGCATACACGAACGCGCGCACGCACGCATAGGCCTTTTTTGAAGTCAAATTTACTCCATTAAGGTCTATTCTACAAAAAACGAAACAAATGATAATCAGACGTTGCAAGATCACTATAAGGTGAATACATCAAAACTTTCTAGCTTTTTCAATTTTTGTCGGGTCATCAAAGATGACGTGTGGCCTAACGTTGTCATGGAAAACGACGCTTTTTCTATTCAATTCTGGCCGCTTTTTCTGAATGAATTGCTCCGATCGCATTATTGTAGTCGCATTGACAGTAGAGATCATAGTCAATCGTTTTGCCTGGAAGCAATTCATAATGGACGACACTTTTCCAGTCCTATCAGACACACACAGCATTATCTTCTTCGTTAATCTGGTTTTGCGATTGTTTGTGGTGCCTTATCTCGTTTCGATCTTTTTCGAACATTATTATCATATATTATCCACTTTCCATCGTCCATTATCAATTTTTCCAGAAAAGGCTCAATTTCATTTCATTTTAGTAATGATTTTTTCTCTGTCTCACTCTGTCGTACTTCTGTTTCAATAATTCGTTCTGCAATTCAAGAATGTGATTTCTATCGATTCTGACATCATCGTCGATGCAGCAAGGACGCACGATTCCTTCTCTAAACAACGATCCTGATATATATTTCTATATATATAAAAATATATTATTATGGCGTTTCCGGCTGATAATATATTGCTGGTTTATTTACAATGGTTCAATCCATTTCTATAGTTGAATAGCGATACTACTTCGTTTGCGCGCGACCGATAGGAGGAATGGCGCTTCTTACTAAGACTCGACATCTGAGTCGAGTCAAAAATGTGCTGTATGCAATAATTTCAGACCTTGCATAAGTAGCTGGCGATTTACAGAAAGCCTCAAAGAACAATACTATGCTTGCAGAAACGAGTTACAACCTTTAGTATAAAAGCAGAGTATTCGAAAATTTCATTTATATGCTACGTCTACTACGAGATTGCCGCTTGTCGTTTCGAGCAGACATCCGAGCAGAAAGGAAGCTCAACCGAAACGCACATCGCGTTCCGATCCTTGATATATGCATGTGTAAATAATTCAGTAAATAAAGTTTAGACATGTTGTATATATGTACACGCACACACACGCGCGCACGCGCGCACACGCATACATACGCACACGCGTATGTATTTATGCTATTATATGGTGATGGAAAATCTCGGTGATTTTCTCGGAAAGATTCGTTTTATCGCGATTTCATTAAGCGGTTAGCACGGCGATTTTACGAAGCGGTATAGTAGCGAGACTATGATTTTAAGAACTCGAAGAACTTTTAGAAGTAAGAACTCTAAGAAGTCTAAGAACTCTAAGCGGTGTAAACGGTATAAGCGGTGTAAACTATTTAAGCAATCTGCTCAATCTGCCCGAGGACCGGCGAGATCGAAGCATTTATTTCTTTCGGTCCGGGCTTTCTTCTTGGGAAAATCCAATTAAATTTTGCCACAATCGTAATTATCACGTGGCATTGGTTGTACAAAATTGATTGGCGCTTTCGATTCTTTTCTAGCGACGTTCAACGTAACAGTCATGCGCGACAGAAAATCCGTACGCGGGATTGGTGACAGCGCGTGCCGTATTCGTCGGAGCGCGGCGCTCGCGTGCGCGAATTGAATTGTTCTAGAACTTTCGATGGTCCATTGCCGGTTATATATATATATATATATATATATATATATATATACACATACATACATACATATACATATATATATATATGTTATTTTATATATATGCATCAATAATTTACTAAATAAAATGTATATAAAAAACAGAACAGTGTAATTAAAATAATTATCTTCATTTGTATTCATATGTAAATAATATAGTATGTTTCTTGTTTAGGAAGAAATTATTTCAACAAAATTGAAATAACTAATATCATATTTATTTTATTATTTTTCCTCTCAAAAGAAAAAACTTTGACCAGGGCACGTTTATTGATATGGGCCTGAGTAGGTCGATAATTCAGATCATTTCTATGTTTCAGCGATGCACTTTTCATGACAGCGCCGGAATATCGCGGAACTAAAATACTGCTCAGTTTCATGGCTTCACGTCAATTTCACTCGTAATATACAAACGAAATTTTCGGATGCACCTTTCTTTTATATTAAAACTCCTACCCCGTTTCTAAAAGCATGGGATTGTTCGTTTAGGTTTTCCGCAATTCGCCACTTTTCATGAACGTGCAAGATCTGAAACTCTTATATGCAACACATATTGTGATGTGTTGACTACAGAAGCCGATAACAAAACTGTAAGTCTTTAATTTTCTTTCGTTTTTCGTATTCAAATGTAGCTGGCGATTTGCGTTGTTGTCAATACTTTAATTGTGGAGAAGGATTTTTCAATCTAAACACAATTACGAGAAAGGTGTTTTTAAAATTTAATGATAAAACAGGACACTCCGGCATCCCCTTAAGGGGATGCTGGAGCGAAGGCCGAAGTTAATCAAGATCGATATTACAGGTCGGTTTACTACATTCATTTTATTACACCTATTACATCCGGGCTTTGTTCATTTTTGTGTTTATCTATTGAATTACCAAATAGCGACTTTTCCTAAATGAAAATCATAACGAAAACATTTTCTCCAAATGATTTCTAATCAATTCCGTTCATAAAACACATTAAATAAAATCGCTATCTACTAATTTGACAATTTTATGATAAAGTTTATTAATAACAAGAAAAATACTATTACTCAACAAACAATGTTTACAAATGTTTAAATGCTTTTTCCAAATTTCCCCAAACGATTCTTAAATTTTACAAGACGGTATTCGTAGTCCGTTTCTTATTTCAAGATTGTCTTAGGCCGAAATCAGACTATGCATTGACAATTGAAATTAAAGATTAAAGATTAAAATTTCACGAATGAGGACAAAGAAATTTTGACTTCTTTTGTTCTGATTGGTCAAACTTCAATTCTTCAATCTTCAATCTCATTCTTCAATGCGTAATCTGATTCCAGCCTTAAGTAATATCTTAAAACGCTAATAAGGCCCTCTGATTGGTTTTTTAACTTCTTAAGACTGTACTTAAGATGATCTTGAATATAAGATCTGACTATAAATACCGGCCATAGCATAAATAAATCAGAAACATTCAATTTGTTTGCTGACTTATTAGTGGTGCTTTTTCCGCTTGTATTAAACAAAATAAAATAAAAGTGCCGGCCTCTCAACGTCTTTCAACTTCATTTATAGCTGCTGCAGTTAATAACATGTAAAGTATCACTAGAAAATATAAGCTTACACAGGCCTAGTTTACATCGTGCACTTGATACAGGTACTAACTAGTAACTTTCTATGGAATGATCTTAATTTCGGCGATACTTGTAAACATATGTACATATGTGATATGTGTATTTAATTAATTATTTTGATGCATATTGTACAATTTAATACATCATTCTTCGAATACATCGTTGAAATTAAAATAATTTAATAGAAAGACCTAAAAGAGGACATGACGACTTAAAACCTGTAACCACAAAATGCTGCCTGCTCTGAATAAGTGGAAACTACATAGCAACGTTCACTTTTCAAGGCTGGAGATGATATTTGGTTCATATAATCGTGCTACATATAATAAGATTATATGACTCAAATATCGATTTATCATCTCCAGCCTTGAAAAATAGATGATGTGAGAAAAGTGGACGTTGCTATGTACGTAGTTTACATCCACTTATTCAGAGGGCAGTAGTGCACGACAGCATATGGCGGTTCCGGTGGTAAGCGCCAATTATCTTTGATCGAATGATGCTGACAATGTAAAAGAGTAAGTAAGAGAGTCGGTTAGAGAACTACCATATATGTAACGAACACAGTATAAATAAATATTCTTTTAACCGGAAAGCGAAAACTTTTTCTTTGTTGTGACTATTGTCTCTTCGGCATTTTCCGTAGTTCGCACTGTAGCTCGTGAGAAAAAATCCTCACACGAAAGACGCCACAAGCATTTTGCGGTTACATGTTTTGGGTCGTCATGTCCTCTTTCAGGTTTCTCTTTGGTACGTATATCAAGTGCACGATGTAAACTAGTCAACAGCTCTCGATTGAATTGATGGTTTACATTGGATCTGATCTGCAATCAATCAGAAAATTTGATTTTGCTTCGTATCATCGATACGAAATAAAATTCTGCTTTCTGATTGGTTACAGAACGTCGTACGACGCACGTCGGATGCAGTGTGAATCCAGTAAATCACGGACGGATACTATTAAAGACCGTCTACCTTGAGCAAATTTTCGACGGTATAAGGGCCTTCAAAAGGGTCCGGTGGTAATTGAAGAACACTGACATTATCGACAATTGATATAAATTTACATTGTACTATTTAAAGTAACATGATGATGTTTTGAATTCATTTGTCATAAATTCATGATATTACCACGTTGCTGTCATCATGGAATTAGAATTCCATCTGCCACGGCCCTCTGTCGGTGGAGATGCATAATGTTCATGAATGAGTAAAAGTAATTCCACGTAAAATGGCGTAGAATGGCTTACTTTGTTACAAACAGAAAAATTAAAATGTAAATATTGTACTTTGACATAGAAATACGTACCACAGAAAACGATTTTTTGAAACGTGCAACCGCGTAACTTGGCGTAGATAGACATAATTATTTATGTACCCCTGTTCGATTGTAGAGTGTGAGAAATGTCTGCGTAGAAAAATGTAGAATGGAATACTTACAAAAAAAATGAAAACCAATTTAGAGGCGTTCGGTATGGATTATTAACATATAATAAAGTATACCAACTTTCTGTATCGGCTCATATTAGCGTGTTTCAACTTTTATTTCATCACTTTTTTAATTTTACTAAATGTTCTCTTATTAGTAATAATACTAGTAACAGCACTGTCTTAATGAAGATAAGACTTTAGTATTATATGATAAATATAGATATAATAATTAATTTGAATCGAAATTATTAAATAAATAAATTCAAATTTTGTACAAATTGTTTACTTATTTTTTATGAATAGTTTAACAAAAATGCCGAATATGTGTACAAATAACGAGTACAAATAATTCTCTAACAGTTTGTTGTTTTAAAAATCATTTTCGGGTATTGGGCATCCCGCAATTTAGGATATTAATTAATTTAATAATAGCAAACTATATATGTATTTATATAATTTTATGTATTTTATATATATATATATATATATATATATATATATATACACTTTTTTATGATACAATACATGCATATATTTAGTAATAAATAGTAAATTTTGATTTTTATCGACTTAAATAATTATATGAATGTGCTTTACAATCTTTTACAACAATGTTGTCGTAAATACATGAATTTAATTAAAAATATGTGGGCACAAAGATTCGAGATAAGTCAAACGAGTATGTATTAGCGAGATTAATGATTAAATTTTTTAAAGAAACAGAAAAATAAGAAATTGTTAAATTTTAAACATATAATAAATTTTTAAGTATAAAAACAATTCTTTAAAATACAACTAGTCTTGGGATCATCTCGAACAATTGGTATCCGAGACACTTTCGTATCCATACATATAAAAAATTGTAATGACGCATGTATTTTATTATTATTAAATATAGGTACTTCTTTATAATCACTATCTTCCTAAAAAATCATTCATTTTTAATAAAAGATGATTTTTAGTAATGTGTTAGAACAGTGCTGGGATTTATTTACATTTCGGTCGACTTTTATTTCTTATTTCACCAATAGGAATTTCGGCTACGCGCGGGTTGGTGAAATCAGACAGGAACTAAATTGAAAATCGCCGAAATCTGCAAGTAAATCCCAGCACTGCATTAGAACATATTTTCACACATGCGAATTTAAATATTACTTTAAAGATGCGATAAATATAATTGTAATTAACATCCTACCAAAATTATTACTATTATAAGCGGTCTAGAAAATTTGGAATTCATACCCTCCTATAAAAAGACAGTTAGTATTTGACAGATAACTTAACTTTTCTTTGAGGATAGATTTTTATGAATTTTACGTGGAATCAGTATACATTAAATTCCTTTTCCATTATAAAAATTATTCTGTTTTGTATCAGACACTAACAACAAAGTGAAGGTACATTTATTAAATTTCATTAGAATTTTAATAAATTTTATAATCGCAGGTAATATTTAAAAGTAAATACGATTTATTTATTATTGATATTTCATTCCGTCAATACTACAGTAACGATTAATTCAATAAAATGTGTATTACCATACATACAATATATTTTCAACGCTTTCGTATAATCCCGCATTTAATTTATTAATTTTTTAATTATGCTACTATGTAACAATATCATTTCTATTGTATTTTGAATGGCATTTAGAGTTGTATGAATAACTTCTTTGTTAAATATATCAGAATTATACTCGCAAATATATCTTGATCAAACATGTCTTTCTGTTAATTATTGGGGCACTTCGTTTTTTATGTATAATGTATTATTTTTCCTTGTTGTTCATCGAATATAAACAAGGATAAATGATGCATCATGCGCATCATGCACTCATAATTTATGAGGTACTTACAAAGTAATATATGTAACAGAAATTCAAATTAATTCTATTGGAATAACTTTCAAAATTTCTATACATTTCTTCAAAAATTATGTTGACGATGGAAAGAGAAGACGTTTTCTCATTAGCCATGATACATATTCCAATTCACTACAAGAAACAATACGACGACATAAAGCAATACAGCATATTCGCATGACTTATGTCGACTGACACAATAACTGGACTACTATAGTGCTCTGAGAAAATATGCTACCATTATACTTAATGGAAACAGTTTTATTAACCTTTTTGCTCAGAAAGCGGTCCACCGGAATACCACTGATCGGGACCCAACACCAAAAGTATACTTAAATTATGTTTTACGCCTAAATAACGTCACCTTGACATGTATAAAAAAAAGGAACTGTTCCTTAAAACAAAATGATTATCATTTCTTTGTAAACCGTGTTTTAATTATTCCCTTCATGCAGTAGCATTATAGACAGCAATATATTACTACTACTAATTATGTTTAAATATATATCATTTGACAAAATCACTGTTACACTTGGTTGTATACGGCTGTACGAGATGATTTGGCGTAATTCTTATTATAAGGAACAGAATAAATTACTTCGCGAATGCTAGCTATAGCTAGCATTCGTCTATACGAATCGCTTTGTGAATGCCAGACATAGCCGGCATTAGGAGCAAAAGAGTTAAATTTAAAAGAAATATTTGTAAAGAATATCTAGAACGTTTTATTTTACATACGCATTTATTTTATTATATATATACATAGTGCGACAAATATGTTCCTGGACAGGGCCTGAAAATCATAATTGAAACAACAATATGCATATTTTTTGGTAAATATTCTCCTCTGGCTTCAATACACTTGTTACAGCGATTCAATAGTGATTCAAATGCATGTTCTAGCTTTTTTTTTTTTGATAACGGAGGGGAAATGCCTGACGCATACCCCGGGCCTCGGGGGAGAGCCCGGGGTTATGTGGGGCTTGCACCCACTAAAATCCCTCGGGGTGTCCTTATCTGGCCTTGCATGGGGGACTCCCAGGAACGCGTGCAGCATACATCTGGGAGCCCCTCAGGCCAGTCGGCTTATTGCCGACTTCGATTCCCGCCCGGGGATTTTTATGGCGTCGTCTGAAAGACGACGTGACCCCGGGAGGTGGCATGTTCTAGCCAGGTTGGCGGAAATGCTCTAATGCCTGTATGAAGCTGAGAGATATCGACTGTTATGTAGGCTCGCATAAAATGAGACTTGATATAAATCCGTTCTTTTTCATGGGAATGTCTATTGTTAATAATATCTTATCATTATTCGTATCCTTTTTAAAGGTGTACGTTTTTGAGAATATGTTTTATATATTTTACTTTGAACTGAGACCTTGATACTCTTGGTAGTATAAATTCGTTTCTTCCGTTTTTTTTTGTGTGTTCAAATGCATTATTTAAAAACAACCATGAACAGATTCATTCAATTTTTTTCATCGCGCTACACTTTTTTCCTATCTCTCCTACGTGTCCCATTTTCGCATTCCATTTCGAAAAAATGACTCGTCTTTGGAGGCGATCCAATTTTGGAGCCAATTTTCGATTTCTGCGAAAGAAGTGAACCGGTGACTTGCCAAATCGTGCTGCATTCTTCGGAACAAACAGTAATCAGAAGGAGCAATGTCCGCAGAATATGGCGGGTGCGGTGAAACATCCCATTTGAGCGTTTCCAAATATTTTTTTATGACTTTTGCGACATGATGCCGAGCGTTGTCATGAAGAAAAATAACTTTATCATGTTTTTGCTCGTATTTCGGCCGTTTTTCTCGCAATGCACGGTTCAAACGAATCAATTGTAGCCGATACCGATCGCCCGTAATGGAATCGCAGCTCATAGTAAACAGGTTTCAGCAGCTCATAGTAAACAACACCCTTTTGGTCTCACCAGATACGGATCTTCGAACCATGAATGTTCGGCTTTGGTGTTGATGTTGAGGTCGATTGACCGGGCAACGATTGACCGGGCTTAGCGCAGTATTTTTTCTTCTTGGGGTTGTCGTAGAATATCCACTTCTCATCTCCAGTCACAATCCGATGCAAAAAACCTTTTCTTTGTTGTCTTTGAATCAGCTATTCGCAAGTGAAAAATCGCCTTTCAACGTCTCTCGGTTTCAGTTCATAAGGCATCCAATTTCCTTGTTTTTTAATTATTCCCATGGCTCTCAATCGTGCAAAAACGGCTTGTTGAATTATTCCCAATGATTCTGCTTCTCTTGCGTTTGATTCTGATCTTCTTCGAGTAATGCCTCTAATTCTTTGTCTTCGAATTTTTTTGACTGTCTAAAGCGAGGCTTTTAACGCTGAAATCTCCATCCTTGAAACGTCGAAACCATTCCCTACATAATTTATCAGTTGGAGCAGTGTCACCATAAACTTCGACAAGCATTCGATGGCCTTCAGCTGCACTTTTCTTCCAATTAAAGCAGAAAATTAGAACCTCCCGCAAATGCTGCTTGCTGATTAATACAAAATTTGACATTTCAAACACAGATAAAAATCAAAGTTTTTATATGAAACTTAAAGCGATATAAACTGAATATTATTAGCAGATGTCTAACCTCTCTGAAAACGCCAAAATCAGTTGTCACTATGAATCATTCACAACAGTCGGAGCCATCTTTTGGAAAACGAACCGAACTAATTTGTACTCCCAATATATCAGTTACTTTTCATGATAATATATATTGTTAGATAATCATTTAAATTTTAAAAAGTTTGCATTTTTGAAGATCTGTTGTACATTTCTTTTATCACTTAACTTTCCGATTTATGCCCGGGATACAAACATATACGCGTTATTATAACTCTATTTGTTTGTAATTAATATTTAATAAAAGGAGATCGAATGGAAATGAAATTGTACACTGGTATTTGTTAACTAAGCTAGGAAATGATAATGACAAAGCAATTTGATAGCGATATCTATTTGTTTATAACTCAATATTTAACAAAAGGTGATCAGATAAAAATGAAATTATAAGATATTTGATATTTGTTGCTGATATTTGTTAATTAAGCTAGAAAATAAAAAAGTGATTTATTTTTATTTGTTTATAATTAATATTTAATAAAAGAAGATCGGAGGGAAACGAAATTATATACTGTATTTGTTAACTAAGTTAGAAAATGTTAATGATAAAGCCATTTATTCAATAATGATTTCCATTTGTTTGTAACTTAATATTCAACAAAAGGAGATCGGAGGAAAACGAAATTTTACTGGTATCTGTTAATTAAGATAGGAAATGATAATAAAAAAGCTATTTATTCATCATCAGTCTTTATTTGTATATAAATTAATACGTAACAAAAGGAAATCAAACGAAGACGAAATTATATATTATATTCGTTAACTATTGTAAGCTAAAAATGATAATAAAAATGCGACTTCTTCGTTCTTGATATCTATTTGTTTATAACTCAATCTTGTTTTATATAAAATATAACAAGTAATATTTAAAATCCGATGGAAAGATATACATAAAATTTAATATATATATATATATACAGAATATAAATTGTACACTGATATTTGTTAATTATTATTATTCTTCGGAAAATGATCGTTGTTTTGACATTTTTCCCTCAAGTAATTACAATATATCTTCAATTCTTTTTTAAAACTTATTATTATACATAAAAATTAAATATTTTACAAAGAAAAAGAGTCAATAGTGGCCAATTTTGGCCTCTTCCAAATTTCATACAAACACACGAAAATTTATTTCTTGAAGTCAATTATAAGGTAAATTTATGTTTATGATAATGACAAAGCAATTTATTTGATCTTGGTTTCCATTTGTTTATATCTTATTATTTAACAAAAGAGCTCGAACAGAAACAAAATTTTACACTATATTTGTTAAGACAAAAGATGATGACAAAGCGATTTATTCGACCTCGAGATCTCCATTTCTTTATGATTTCATATTTAACAAAAGATCGGATGAAAACAAAATTACACGCTGGTAATTAATTACGCAACGAAATGATAATGAAAAAATGACTTCTCCAAATTTTGTACAAACAAAATGAAAATCTATTTCTTAAAATCAATTATAAGATAAATTGTTTATAAAGACGTTCGTTACAAAATGCGTAATATTAGTACAAGCTTACAGCTTTTAAAAAAAAAGGAAAAAAAAAGGCTCTAAGAATATATGCTTTTCGAATAAAATCTAAGTAACCAACTTAATTAAGGGAATGCTGCAGTGTCCTGTTTTATCATTAATTATTAAAGACTCTTTTCTCTTAAGGGGATGCTGGAGTGTCCTGTTTTATCATTAAATTCTAAAAACGCCTTTCTCGTAACTGTGTTTATGGATTGAAAAATCCTTTTCCACAATTAAAGTATCGACAACAACGCAAGTCGCCAGCTACATTTGAATACGAAAAACGAAAGAAAATTAAAGACTTACAGTTTTGTTATCGGCTTCTGTAGTCAACACATCACAATATGTGTTCCATATAAGAGTTTCAGATCTTGCACGTTCATGAAAAGTGGTGAATTGCGGAAAACCTAAACGAACAATCCCATGCTTTTAGAAACGGGGTAAGAGTTTTAATATAAAAGAAAGGTGCATCCGAAAATTTCGTTTGTATATTACGAGTGAAATTGACGTGAAGCCATGAAACTGAGCAGTATTTTAGTTCCGCGATATTCCGACAGTGGCGCTGTCATGAAAAGTGCATCGCTGAACCATAAAAATGAATTATCGACCTACTCAGACCCATATCAATAAACGTGCCCTGGTCAAAGTTTTTTCTTTTGAGAGGAAAAATAATAAAATAAATATGATATTAGTTATTTCAATTTTGTTGAAATAATTTCTTCCTAAACAAGAAACATACCATATTATTTACATATGAATACAAATGAAGATAATTATTTTAATTACACTGTTCTGTTTTTTACATACATTTTATTTAGTAAATTATTGATGCATATATCAGGTGTACAAGTATGAAATGCGGATTTTTTTTCAAAAAAAAAACACGTTAAAATATTATACTTTGAATAAATTACTTTTTATCATTCTCCGAATTTAACGTGGTTTTTTTGGAAAAAAATCCGCATTTCATACTTGTACACCTGATATATAAAATAACATATATATATATTATATATGTATATGTATGTATGTATGTGTATATATATATAATATATATATATATTATATATAATAGCATAAATACATACGCGTGTGCGTATGTATGCGTGGCGCGCGTGCGCGCGTATGTGTGCGTGTACATATATACAACATGTCTAAACTTTATTTACTGAATTATTTACACATGCATATATCAAGGTTCGAAACGCGATGTGTGTTTCGGTTGAGCTTCCTTTCTGCTCAGATGTCTCCTCGGAACGACAAGCGGCAATCTCGTAGTAGACGTAGCATATAAATGAAATTTTCGAATACTCTGCTCTTATACTAAAGCTTGTAACTCGTTTCTGCAAGCATAGTATTGTTGTTTGAGGTTTTCTGTAAATCGTCAGCTACTTATGCAAGGTCTGAAATTATTGTATACAGCACATTTTTGACTCGACTCGGAGTCTTAGTAAGAAGCGCCATTCCTCCTATCGGTCGCGCGCAAACGAAGTAGTATCGCTATTCAACTATAGAAATGGATTGAATCATTGTAAATAAACCAGCAATATATTATCAGCCGGAAACGCCATAATAATATATTTTTATATATATAGAAATATATATCAGGATCGTTGTTTAAAGAAGGAATCGTGCGTCCTTGCTGCATCGACGATGATGTCAGAATCGATAGAAATCACATTCTTGAATTGCAGAACGAATTATTGAAACAGAAGTACGACAGAGTGAGGCAGAGAAAAAATCATTACTAAAATGAAACGAAATTGAGCCTTTTCTGAAAAAATTGATAATGGACGATGGAAAGTGGATAATATATGATAATAATGTTCGAAAAAGATCGAAACGAGATAAGGCACCACAAACAATCGCAAAACCAACTTAACGAAGGAGATAATGCTGTGTGTGTCTGATAGGACTGGAAAAGAGTCGTCCATTATGAATTGCTTCCAGGCAAAACGATTGACTATGATCTCTACTGTCAATGCGCCTACAATAATGCGATCGGAGCAATTCATTCAGAAAAAGCGGCCAGAATTGAATAGAAAAAGCGTCGTTTTCCATGACAACGTTAGGCCACACGTCTTTTGGGTCATCTTTGATGACCCGACAAAAATTGAAAAAGCTAGAAAGTTTTGATGTATTCACCTTATGTGACCTTGCAACGTCTGATTATCATTTGTTTCGTTTTTTGTAGAATAGACCTTAATGGAGTAAATTTGACTTCAAAAAAGGCGTATGCGTGCGTGCGCGCGTTCGTGTATGCGCGCGAAAATCATTTATCTCAGTTTTTTTTTTTACCAAGAAATCACAAAAGTTTTACATCGTTGAAATAATAGCTGTAATTGAAAAATGGAAAAAGATCATCGATCAAACTAGATGTAATTGATTTAATAAAAGGATTGTAAACAATTTAAAAAATATGTTTCTATTATGCTCCAACTTGTAAAAAACTTTTTTCCTAACCCAATGTATTATGGTTCGGTATGCACTATACATTTCAACCGATTTTCGATTTGGCTTAGATGTCGAAATGCTGCTCAACACTTTGTGCTTGACATTCGAACCAAATCGAAAATCGGCCGAAATATATAAGCGTGCTATGATATACATCAATAATTCAATAAATTGTAATATTGAATGTCTAAAATTTAGGCACATATTTGTGCGTGCGTGCGTGTGTGCGTGCGTGTACATTTAAAAATTGAATGTTACCACCTCTACGACAAACTTGATACGACTGACTACGACACTTCTTGACAGTATTGTATATTTATAAATAGCTGGATTAAGTTTTGTGGAATTTCACGTCAGATTCGTTGCAAATTATCGCTCAATTCCTGTAAATTTTTGGTTTTTTGGGAAGATTTCTCAATCGACAATCAAGAAAGTCTCAGATGCTACTACAAATAAAAATTAAAAAATTTTTAAATTTTTGTACATGTTGTTGCTCTTTGTAGAACCTGGAGTTATGAATTGAGTGATCAACAATTCCATGTTTTTTTTTTGTTTTTTGGTTTTATTATTTCTAATAAAAACTATAAAAACAATAAGCAAAAAATTGAGTTGTTTGCCATTATGACTCAGTTTATGATTTCAGGTTTCGCAGAGAGCGGCAGCCCTACACAAAAAATTCAAAAAATTTTTCAAATTTTATTTTTAGTATGAACATGGCAAAATTTCATGAGCAGATCAGTCTATATACAGGCATTTTAATTTTTCTAATTGTGATGTCAAAATCATCATGATCAGTCAGTCAAAAAAATACTACAAACCAACTGTTATGCATTTTAAACAATATTTTAAAATTTAAATCTGCAATATTGAATCAATTATTTTTAATTAATTATTTTTGGTGTCAAAATCTATTAGTGAAAAAATTGTAAAAAATCAATTATTATGCGTTTCAAATAATATTTTAAAATTAAAATCTGTCATATTGGATTTGTCATTTTGAATTATTTATTTTTTTATGTCAGAATCAGAATCAGCGATTCAAAAAACTTCTTGGAAATCTATTATACGTTTTGGAATTCAATATATAATAAATATAAATTTTATATAAATTTTAATATTCAATTCCTCCATATTGAATTCATCATTTTTAAATTCTTAATTCTGGAATAAAATCGTGTTCCGCGACCTGAAAAACTTATAAATATAGCTTTTTGTATAATACATTTTTGGCTACTTTTTAGGCGATTAATCCTTGTGCATTCATTTAACCTTGGGTGGTATTGTCAAGATTAGGAAAAGATCACTTTAAATTTTTTAAATGGAACTCCTTATTTTCCATTGCATACTTTTGTAGCTTATCTTGAGAGCTTTCCAAAACACTAAAATAACATATTTTTTCATTAAGTTCCCAGATAGTCAAGTCTGTAGAAAACAGATCTTTAAAATGTTTGCTACATACTATGTCAACTAAATGACAACAGAATTAGATGTACATAATACTATTAAGAGAGACTGTTAGAAAAAACGTAACAGAATCCGCAAGCATCAGATAATGTCGGCAGAATCTGCTCAATTTCTGCCAACAATTTGTCTTCATATTATGTCGACAAGCGATGTTAACAGAATACAAGCTTAATGCGGATGCAGTTGATGGCAGACTGCCGTCATTTTCTGCTCGAATCTGCTGACAGTCTGCTAGAAAACTGCAGACATTTGGCTATCTGGATACTTTTCGAGTTTTAAGAGTTGAAAGTTACTGTCGGCATTTAATATTATCCTAGATGTCCAACCGACAGCTAAATCTTTGTCTATAATGGGCAGTATTAGAAGTGGTAAGTATGTAAGATACAGGAAATAAACTGATTTTCCGGTATAAAAGGGCGTAAAGTAAGTGAATGGTTGAAATTCATTTTCTATAATACGTTCTATTCTCTTGTTGCTTACGGACTACTCATTGTAGACAACGCCTTAAACCTTTTGAATGTCGTTCAGAGTCTTGACCTTGATAACATTTATCAATTTCTTTTTGGAGATTATATCTCTTATTTTCATTTTTGCATTGAAAATTACAAGGGATACGGTCTCGCTTCAAGTGTACGTAATTAACGCGAGACCGCCTCGTGTCTTTACGCGACCCGGCAAGTTGCGTCATCCGAAATTGTCAGATCTCTCAATAAACCGCTAAATCGATCAATTTCACGATACGAAATACGAAATGCCAAAATTTCACATTAAAATACGTCCTTATCATCGCCCTCGAAACTGTTATCTGTTTAACATTTTAAAAGACAGTCATCATTGCACTCGTCTATTGCGACATTACTTACCTATGGTTTCACTAGCACTGTATCGATATATCGATAGAGAGCTAGATCGCTATCATTAATGGTACTTCGTGAAAATATATCGTTATTGTAATGACCGTAGCAGCGGAATTCTGCAGATATTTTATGTAGTAAAAAAGTTGCGTTAACTGTCGTTATGAATTCATAATGACTGCATAACGAATTACGGAAAACAGACTTTTGCATAATATATAATAGTGTATAAGAAAATTAATCAATCAAACTTTCTCTTTTCCTCGAAATGGAAGGAAAGAAAGGATTTCAATTGATTGATTTGCTTATGCACTATGTGTCATGCGTTATGCAAAGGGTCTGCGCTGCGGCCTTAATCAGGTATGTAAATTCTGAAATATTCTAAGTTTCGTAGAAAAAAATGTGAACAATTTTTTTAAAAAGTTACAAAATTATATGGAGAATATGATTATGTGAAAAATTCGTTTATTTATATACAATTTTATATCGGTAGTACATCTACATGTCTATTATATGCTGTAGCGATTTTTTTAATTATAAAATACGCGTCATAGTCCGATAAATTGTGAAATACGAAATATAGAACGAATTTTTATAATTAAAATTGCAATTCGAATGTGCTAGACCATGGTATCTTCCGGTTAAGAGGCAATGATCGCGGACCCGCGTATCGTCCGGCGCGAACGGTTTTTGACACAAATGGCAATGCGTCGCGTTACGGTATGCCTCCTATTGCTGTTTAAACAATTTCCATAGGCACGTTAGCGGATACGATATTTTTCAAGCAATGTGCCAAATCGTTGAGTTATTGCGTGAATTATACACTCTTAAACACGACAACATCGATACATCGACAACGAGTTGTCATACGAGCAGTGCACATAATACACGATACTAAACACTTTGTGTTGTTGATATTCAAGATCCCTATCCGTCCTATCTAGAGCACACTCCAAATCGTATGAATGGTACTCGTTCCTGATTGTTATAGTTGCCGAATTTGAGTCACCTGTCATCCTCGCTCGGCAATCGAATGACATAATCGTTTAATTTGCTACAGTTCACAGCATGCGTCTGTAACTTTTCGGTCGACTCGAAGTAATGAAGACATCTGAAAAAAAAAACCGAAAATTATTATTATTGTTTATTAGTAAAAAGGAAAATTATAATTTTTTTTTCTTATACTTATTGGTCGCAGAAATTTCCTGTGCTTCTTTTTGGAGAGTTGTGAGTTCACGAGACGGAACAGATTTTTTATTCACGCAAAATGCCCGACACCATCGTTGCGTGGATCTTGCAGATACAATATGTTCACGTGTTTCTTATCACGGGTGAATCGCAGAGAAAGGATCTGTTCATTTTCAATGCTGTATACATTGATCGTCACCGCGTTCAAATGTTCGAATTTGGAAATGTCTCTTAATGTCATTGGAAACTCGATACTCGCGAGATTTTTTTTGGGAGTACAAATTAGTTCGATCCATTTTCCAAAACATGGCTCCGGCTGTTGTGAATGGTTTATAGTGACAGCTGATTTTGGCGTTTTCAGAGAGATTAGATATCTGCTAATAATATTCAGTTTATATCGCTTTGAGTTACAAAATCTTGATTTTTACTGTGTTTGAAATGTCGAATTTTGTGTTAACCAAGCAGCATTTGCGGGAGGTTCTAATTTTCTGCTTTAATTGGAAGAAATGTGCAGCTGAAGCCCATCGAATGCTTGTCGAAGTTTATGGTGACACTGCTCCAACTAATAAATCATGTAGGGAATAGTTTCAAGAATAGAGATTTCAGCATTGAAGACAAGCCTCGCTCTGGACAGCTAAAAAAAATCGAAGACAAAGAATTAGAGGCATCATTCGAAGAAGATCAGAGTCAAACACAAGAGGAGCTTGCAGAATCATTGGGAGTAACTTAACAAGCCATTTCTGCACGATTGAGAGCCATGGGAATAATTCAAAAACAAGGAAATTGGGTGCCTTATGAACTGAAACCGAGAGACATTGAAAGACGATTTTTCACTTGCGAACAGCTGATTCAAAGAAAAGGTACAAAAAAGAAAAGGTTTTTTGCATTGGATTGTGACTGGAGATGAGAAGTGGATATTCTACGACAACCCCAAGAAGAAAAAATACTACGCTAAGCCCGGTCAATCGTTGCCATCGACCTCAACATCAACACCAAAGCCGAACATTCATGGTTCGAAGATCATGCTCTGTATCTGGTGGGACCAAAAGGGTGTTGTTTACTATGAGCTGCTGAAACCTGGCGATTCCATTACGGGCGATCGGTATCGGCTACAATTGATTCGTTTGAACCGTGCATTGCGAGAAAAACGGCCGAAGTACGAGCAAAGACATGATAAAGTTATTTTTCTTCATGACAACGCTCGGCCTCATGTCGCAAAAGTCGTAAAAAAATATTTGAAAACGCTCAAATGGGATGTTTTACCGCATCCGCCGTATTCTCCGGACATTGCTCCTTCTGATTACTGGTTGTTCCGAAGAATGCAGCATGTCACCGGTTCACTTCTCTAAAATTGGATCGCCTCCAAAGACGAGTCATTTTTTCAAGATGGAATTCGAAAATTGCCTGAGAGATGGGAAAAAGTAGTAGCCAGTAGCGATGGACAATACTTTAATTAATCTGTTCATTCATTTTGTTTTGAAATAAATGCATTTTTGAACACCAAAAAATGGACCGAACTAATTTGTACTCCAAGTCTGTTAAAATTTTGTGTTAAATTTTTAATATATTCCATATTAATTTAGCTTATTATTATGTAATATAATGTGATTATTTTAATATTTTGTGTTAAATTGATTTTCAATATTCTTCAGTGTTAAAGTAATGTAACAGTTGTGAGTAGTGAATAAATTACATAAAAATGTTTTTCGAAGAATACATTTTTAGATAAATAAATAAACTGTGTAATAATAAATGTAATATTGTAAAAGTTAAATTTATTGAAATATGTTAATTTAATTAATTCATATTATAAATGTTAATTTTAACGAAGATATATGATGATTGCTTACAAATCATCAGTGTTACATTTTTTGTGTAAAATTTGTACGTAATGTTTGCATTATTTCCTAATATATATATCATATTGTATTAAATTAATACAAAATATTGAGAGCACCGTTTGGGACGTGTCAAATGTGTTAAATTTAACAGAAATTTTCCAATTATGTACAAAAGACTGACCCTTGCTTAAAGGTTTCTTTTCCAAAGTTTGAAAAAAATTTGGAATAATATTTAATTGTTGCATTTATAGCGCAGAATCATCTTTTCCTAAAAGAAAAATAACAATTAAAAATATAGATACAATTAAGTGTGTTAACAATTAAAAATATAGATAGCTCGACCATAAAATTGTAGAAATAGTATGTAAAAAACTATTTTTTCTGATTACCTTTAGAAGGTTCAGATTTCATTCTATTTATATCGTTTTTATATCAATTCTGGAATTATAATCAACTGATAAACAAAAATTAAAGAATATTAGTAATGAATATTAAAATTTTAAAATATTTACAACAAATATATAAAATATAAAAATAATAACATTATTACGTACTGTGCTTTATCGTAGGAAGATACTGCTTTTCTTCTGTATTAGATGAAGATTTATGCATTACATTTTATTCTTCCAGTAATTCTCTTGAATATCATTTATAAAATAGATATAAAATATGTGTGTACATACATTTTATAAATCTATAAATGATATAAATTTTATTAGTAACAAATAATTTCTTTACCTCTAAAATTTTCTTTGTTTTGAGAAACATAATAACTATCGTCAAACTCACAAGTATCAGAAATATTTGAACATTTAAAAGACTTATCCTGTTCGAGTTGTGTATCTAAAAAAAAAAAGATAAAATTATACAACTTCATCATTAATTATTATCTGAAATATTCTTTTTAAAAATCTATACAATATACCCCAATAAAAAAATTTCATTAATATTATTTCACGTTACTGCGAAATTGCTGAAATGTTCCAAAACGTGGATTCAGCTAAATTTTTTCACCAAGGTAATCACGTATAAATACAATTGTATGTAAAATGATTACATACATCTTATACGTTATATATGTGCGTGTATATATAGGGTGAATCAGAGTCGTTGAACCAGCTTTTTACCCTATGAGAAAATTGTCGACTTCATACCTACCTAGATAACGAAGCATGCGATATATTAGGTGTACAAAAAAGTTCTGAGCTTTTTTTTGTAAAATTCAATCAAAACAACGTATGTAATCGTATGGAAATGGCTTGCTGCGTAACGCCAAGCTGTTCTGCAAGCTCCTTTTCAGTTTGCGCAGAGTTTATATCCAGCAGTGCTTGCAATTCGTCCGTTTCAATCTTTTCAGGGCGTCCAGCACGCGATTCATCTTTAAGACTGAAATCTCCTTGGCGAAACTTTTGATACCGTCTTTTACATGTAGCATGACTTACAGCGTTCTCTCCATATGCAGCACAAATCATTGCAGTGGCTTCAGCAGCATTTTTCTTCAGATGAAACGCGAAGTGGGTGGAAAATCGAATATGCTCTTTTGTTATTGCCATCGTGAACACTACTGATTTTTGAGATTATGTGCATCAAACGCCAAACCGTATGGCATTTTAGAAGGCCAAATGTTAACGCTTTAAAACCGCAAAAGGGCGGGAAGATATATAAAATTTAAATTGTTATTTCAGTTGTATCAAATCTAAAGCTCAGAACTTTTTTGTACACTTAATAATTGAATTATAACGTGTGCAGTCGATAATTTTTTCATAGGGTAAAAAGTTGGTTCAACGACTCTGATTCACCCTATATATATATATATATATATATATATATATATATATATATGTATCATTATGTATATAATGCATAAATAAATTATACTTAATCATACAGAAAAAATTTACCAGATTTAACTTCATATGTGTATCTATATCATATTTGTAATTATATGGAGGATTCAAAACATTTTCCTCAATTTTCTGCAAATACAAATAGTACATTTTAAAATGTTAAATTTAAAATAATAAGCTATATTCAAGATATATATATGTATATATACAGGGTGGCATGACGGCCTCACTCGTCCCGAGCAGGTAGAGTGGATTAAACTGAGTAGGAAAGTCCTCTACCATTTTGTAATGCTCGCAATAATTAACGAGATATTAACGTTTAAAGATAGCTGAATACGCGCGTCCGCTCGACTTACTATTGTCACTCCAATTGCAACTTTGCACCCGCGAATCGCGCGATTCACATCACCACGGATTGTGTCTAACAGCGAGGCGCGGATGCTTGGCACGACAACGTTCTTTGAGCTGCTTTATACATACATCGCATTGTTGCAGCCACACGAAACATTCCACCAGAATAGCGACCTGACCGCATTGCTCCAGCAGCTCGTGTTCCGCTCGCTTTATATGTCTTTTTCACAGTCTTTAATTCACACTCTTAGATGGAACACTTGCACTCGTTCATGTTGCAATACCACTTTACATTTAGAATTACATGTAATGAATCATACTGTTTTACCTTGGTATTATATTCGTCTACTAAGGTTTTACAAAGATTTTACACTTATCACTTTTTACAAAGATGGCATAATTGATTACGCATATACTTATCGCATAGGTCACGAAACACTTTTCAAGCAGGATTCTCCTCGCGATCATAGTATAGCATCACTAAATTGTCAGTTATCATCATTTGACGCACTTCTCACCACCCGCGGGAATCTTAATATGCCTGCAGCTATATTGAATTTTCTTTTCACTTTTCATTCAGTGATAATACTATTCCTTTATTAAAGCTTTGTATTAAAATCTCTCTTCGAAATCAAGTGCACCGTTTCATCTCTTAACCAATGTTCCTTTTCATCATTCGTTATTGTCATTAATGATGACTACTCCCTGTTTTGCACCACGTGTATCTATTTCTCGATCGCGTAGAAACTGCACCTGATATTCGCACATCTTTGTCTCTCCTCCGTGGATCACAGTCTTCAGGCACACTATTTCGTTCACAATATCATTCACAATAGTTTTTTTTCAATGTGCAGAGTGGGCATATGCTGCACGGGAATATAATGTACAAAGGCCCTCTGTAATTTGTGCGCGACCTGCCGTCTAGCTTACGAAAAGAACTGGTCTTATGCTTCCTGACGAGATACATTCCTCCATCGTCAATATCAGCTATACGAATCATGCATGATGTATAAATGGTTAAAGCACCTGTTGTATAATAACTGTGGATCACACAGTGCTTAATACGAGCGTTCAACATATGGATTTCTAGAGACGACACGAATTTTTCTACGCTATCCATTTCATACTCGTTCATATCATTAGCACATCCAATATCGTCGGATAGCACTTCTTTATCGGATGAATCTTTGTTCATTATCTCTTCTACTTCCATTTTATCAAGCACTTCGAACACTTCATCTCTAATATTCGCGAACTATTCCTCATTCATGTTTCTGATATACTCGGCTACATCGTTCATGTCCTTAATGTTTCTGATATTGTCGAACTCTACATCGTCCATGTCCTCAACGTCCATGTCCTCAACGTCCGCACGATGGTCAGCCATACTTTTCTCATTACACTTATCGCGATCGGTTTGATAATCTTACAAGGCCATGCGCTGATGACCCATTATATATTTTATTTGTGACTTCTTTGTCACTTCGTCTACCGTCCCTATTGGATCGCAGCATCGACGATGTGTCACCGATTTCTTCTTAGAAAAAATATCGTTATCGGCGCTTCTCTTAATGCGTCACGACATCACCGATCTCGCGGTTCTTCCCAAATAAATATCATTATCGACGCTTCTGACTTTGAAAGAAAACTGAGAACGTAGTATGATTTCATTATCTACTCCTCATTGACAGCGCTTTATTTGGCAGTCGGAATATCGATGTGCCGATCTCCTAGATAAAATATTCTGTTCGCGTTACAGTACCGCGACATATTTTGGGGTGGATATTGGACGGTGACGGCAGCGGCGGAGGGGGGGGGGTGGCAGCCATGGGGTGACGGCGGCCCGCGGCAGGGTCCCAATGATACATCACAATGATGATATCACAACATGGCGGCATGTATCATTGGTACTATTGGTTTTCCGTAAACATCGATAGCCCCGGGACTTTCCTGCGCCTTCCTCCTCGCGCCCCCCTCTAGCCCCATGGCTTAGAACCGGCCTAGTATAGCTTAAGTAGTTGACAATATAATTACTATTTTTGAGAAATATTTTAAGGCTCTTGAATACTTAGCCAAGAACTCTGCATTGACGGTGGCGATACAGATGGCGATCTAGTACCGATAAGATGTAGAAATCGGTAGCTACACACACAAGCCCATGTCCGTGTGTTCGCTTTCGGTGAACGAGACAGCGAGCTTCTTCTTACACTAGTCGCTTGTTTCAAGCGACCGAAAATGCTTTCTCAGCCGCTAGGCGGCTCTCGGCATTAGTAAGGGACGAGGAACATTCTAAATAATATAAGTTTTAATAAATTATAATAAAATAGTGTACCTCTCCCATTAATTCAGAATAATATAAATCATATTAAAACGCAATATTTTACGAGATATTTAATTGTTTACGATTTTTCATGCACGTTATATATAGTATACCTCTTCTTCACAAACTCGAGTAACAAGAATAATTCAATAGAATTTTATCGGAAAAAAATTATAAACCAGTATTTCTCTTCATGAAACTCTTTGAAAGACCATCAGAAAAAAAATGCATATGTTTGAGACTCGAGACTTGTGAAGAAAATATGCGATAAAAATCGAATAGTTGCAAAAAGCATGTTTTTCGCTTATAAAACGAAAGATATTGATTGTATGGAAAAAAAATTGCTATGAAAAATGTAGGTATTTATCTACAAAATGAGATACGGAACATTAAAATTGATCTATTAGTTAACTAGAAAAAAAAATTTTAAAAAACACCGAAAAAGGTCTTTTTTTCACTCGCTTTCTGTTCATTAAGATTTAAACGCAAAGCTTTAAAATTCTTGTAGCCCTCGTAATGACGAACAAATTTAGCCCTGAACGAGCCTGAAATGTTCATTAGTTTTTGCGAAAGCCATTTGTTCACTAAAAACCGTGTGCGGGAATACACCGCGCGGAAAGATTCTAGTGAGAAAACGGCACAAGGTTGAAACGATACACGACAGTAAAGAAAACTCCGTTTCTTTGTAATTTAACAAAGAATTTCCTTTAATAAGCACAATTACAAGTTCAGAGAATACAATTAATTAAATATTAGATTAACAGAATACTAAATGCGGTCACCTTTTCCAAATTGTATTTGGAATCGCGGTGATGAAAAATCTCGGCAATTTTCTCGGCACTTCTCGAAAAGATTCGTTTATAGCGGTTTCACTAAGCGATTAGCACGGCGGTTTTACGATATAGTAGCAAGACTATGACTCTAAGAACTCTGAGAACTTTTTTGACTCTAAGAAGGAGGACGGCGAGATCGAAGCATTTATTGCTTTCGGCCTGGGCTTTCTTCTTGGGAAAAAATCCAATAAAATTTTGCCACAGTCGTAATTATTACGTGGCATTAGTTGTACAATATTGATTGGCGCTTCGGATTCTTTTCTAACGACGTTCAACGTAACAATCATGCGCGACAGAAAATCCGTGCGTGGGATTGGTGACAGCGCGTGACGTATTCGTCGGAGCGCGGCGCTCGCGTGCGCGAATTGAATTGTTCTAGAACTTTCGATTGTCCGTTGCCGGACCTTGTTTGCGTGTACCGAATTGTTTTAAAAAAGAACAAAGAACCCCAAATCGATAATTTTAACGAAGATTAAGATTATGCTCGAGATGAAATCACGAGCTCACTTTATGCGTGCGTTCACCGACAATTACTGTCGGTCGACTGAAAGAATTCTTGCTTTTCCCGAATTACCGATCTCAAACAACCTGTCTGCAGAAAACTTAATTTCTTTATCTTTGAGTAGTCGCACAGAAATTTGCAGGGGTGATTTTTTTTCTTCAAGAGTTGTACTATTACATGCACTTAGTAACAAAATGATTTTTTGCAGTTAAACTATTATAAAACGACTTTGAAAAGTGAGTATCTTTTTTTTCAATAATAAAAAATGGAATAATTTCGTTAATATGCATCGTATTAAATAGTCGTGTGAAACATTCGACAGCTGACAGTTTTCTACGAATTAAAAAAAAAGTTACTTTCCGATTATTAGGAGACGAGATAACATTTTTTTTCAAAAAAACACTGTGGTTCTAGTCGAATCGTTGAGCGGCCCGATCTTCCCCACTCGACTGCGCGCTGGCTTCCTCCATTCCGCCCGGCGCGCTGCCTAGCTCGTATTTCTCAACTTTTCAATAGATTTTAACGGCAAATTCAATTCTTCCTTGACAAATTGATGTCAGACGGAACTCTTAATCTTAAAAATTAGAGCCACAGTGATTTTTTGAAAAAAAATTGTTATATCGGTTCCTAATAATCGGAAACTAACTTTTTTTGAATTCGTAAAAAAATGTCAGCTGTCGAATGTTTCACACGGCTATTTGATACGATGTAGGTATATTAACGGAATTATTTTATTTTTTATAAAGTAAATACCGAAAAAAAGATACCCACTTTTCAAAGTCGTTTTATAATAATTTAACTGCAAAAAATTTTGTTACTTAGTGTATGATATGTGTGATAGAGCAACTCTTAAAGAAGAAAAATCATCCCTGTAAATTGCTGTACAACTGCTCAAAGATGAAGAAATTAAAAACCCGCAGACGGGTTTTTAATGAACATATGGCTTTTTATAAAAACTAATAAACATTTCAGACTCGTTCAGAGTTAGATTTGTTCGTCATTACGAAGGCTACATTTTATGAAAATTTCAAAGCTTTGTGTTTAAATTTCAATGAACAGAGAGCGAGTGAAAAAAAGGCCCTTTTCGGGGTATTTTAAATTTTTTTTCAGGATTTTCAATTTTTTTTCTAGTTAACTAATAAATCGATTTTAATGTTTCACGTCTTATTTTGTAAGTATTTGAATACCGAACTTTTTTCCATACGATATCTCGAAAAGGAGAAATTTTTTCAAAAAATGTTTCAGACGAAAATTTTTTGGTTTCAAGGATGAAAAAAGACCTTGATAAGAAGTCATTAAGATCAGATCCATGTTACATAAAATTTTTTTAATGGAACCCTACATTTTTTATTGCGAATTCTTATTTCAAGAGCTTTCAAAACACTATAATAAGGTAAAGGTTTTTTCGTTACAGGTACTGGTATTCCAAGTTACGAGGTTCGAAAGTTACGGTATGCCGGCATTTGCATTATGCAAGGTGTCTGGTCGGTTAAAACTTCTTGAATGTTGTTTTCATATAACATTTGTTAAGATCCAGGTCATTGGTAATTGTTTCTCTTATTTTCATTTTTGAAAATTCATTTTTATATAAAAATATAATATTATATAAAAATAAAAATAAGAGAAACAATCACCAATGATCTTAATCTTAACAAATGACCAGGACATGAACAACATTACTTCTTTGGTAATATTTCAAAAAGATTGCAGATTGTTTCTAAGACATTTCATCAACCTTTCAACAAGATTTCGTGCAAGAATCACGGACATTTTGTTTTCAGAGTTGTCTCAGAAATGTTGCAGACATATTTCGCAATTTTTATGAAGTGTTTCACTTTTCAGTTGAAATATTTCTTTTCAGTTGAGATATTTTTGAAAACTTTTGGTGCTGTATGGGTCTATACACTAATAATTTACTAAGAATATAACATATAAATAGTATCCGCAATTTGTTACATTAATATTGCATATGATACGGAATCGCTGCAATAATAATTTATTTCATCATTTTAACTTCAAAATATAAATAGTAGAATTTTTTTAATATATAGAAAAACTTGCTCTATATATGGACTTCTTTCCGGCTTCATTTTCATCCGGCTCGAAGGACCAGCGAGCGCCGCGCTCCGACGAATACGTCACGCGCTGTCACCAATCCCACGTACGGATTTTCTGCCGCGCATGACTGTTACGTTGAACGTCGTTAGAAAAGAATCGAAAGCGCCAATCAATTTTGTACAACCAATGCTACGTAATAATTACGATTGTGGCAAAATTTCATTGGATTTCTCCTAAGAAGAAAGCCCAGACCGAAAGCAATAAATGCCTCGACCTCGCCGTTCCTCCCGGGCAGATTGCTTAGATAGTTTACACCGCTTTGATCGTTTACACCGCCTAGAGTTCTTCGACTTCTTAGAGTTCTTACTTCTAAAAGTTCTTAGAGTTCTTAAAGTCATAGTCTCGCTGCTATATCGCTTCGTAAAACCGCCGTGCTAATCGCTTAGTGAAACCACTATAAACGAATCTTTTCGAGAAGTGCCGAGAAAATCGCCGAGATTTTCCATTACCGCGATTCCAAAAATTTCATTTGGAAAAGGTGACCGCATTTAATATTCTGTTAATCTAACATTTAATTAATTATATTTTCTGACTTTGTAACTGAACATATTAAAGAAAATTCTTGGTCAAATTACAAAGAAACGGAGTTCTCTTCACTGTCGTGCATTACATTAACCTTGTGCCGTCTTCTCACTCGAATCTTTCCGCGCGGTGCGCTCTCGCACATTTTCTGGTCCTTCGAGCCGGATTGTGATTCGCAAGGAATATTGTTAGACAAACGCCGCATCACTTTAAAAATTTCACGCTCTGATTCGCTCTCGCACATCTTTAGACAGTTTAAAATTTTATATTTAATATTTGTTATTTATTATTGCATTTAGTATTGATTATCAAATAATGTAATTTTAAAATTTAATAATTTATTACAATATTATAAAAAATAAAAAATAATGAATTTTCAAGTAACGGTAACGCGTTACTTTTTTAAAGTAACGTTCTCAACTCTGTAATCTAATGTATTAAATATTGGTGTACTATTTATTATCAGATATGCAATTATAAGCCTTGTTTTTTTGCATTTTTAGGTGAAACAGCAAAAGGAGGTTATCCTTTAGAATGTATTCGCACAATGGCTAATATTTGTAAGGAAGCAGAAGCTGCGATTTGGCAGAAATCAAATCTTTCATGACCTGTCAAGCAAAGCTCTCCCGCCTATAGATGCCACGCATGCAGTTGCCATTGCCTCTGTAGAAGCATCCGTTAAATGTTTGGCTAGTGCTATCATTATTATTACAACATCTGGTCGATCCGCACATCTAATTGCGAAATATAGACCTAGTTGTCCTATTATTGCAATTACCAGATTTCATCAAGTTGCTCGACAAGCGCATTTATACCGTGGAATATTACCCTTGTACTATGAAGGTATGATATCAATAAATATTATTTAATTTTACAGTATTCTATAGAAAAAAGTAAAATTTATATATCATAATATACTAAAGTTAATTATCGTGTGAAATAAGGGCAATTGTAATCACAATTAATATTACCATATAGTATATCTATTCCCATATAATAGTTACTTATAAATAATTTTTACATCATTTCTTGATTATCTGTACATACTACATGGGCTGAAAAGTCCCGGGATTTTTAATGAAAACAAGCGTTTTTTGGGTAAAGTTATATTTATTCCTTAACATAGTTGCCTTCGAGGGCGATACACTTGGTATAGCGATTTTACAACATTTCGATGTCCTTTCTGTAGTACGAAACGTCCAGGCCTTCGAAATACGCCTCGGTTTCCGCGATGACTTCCTCATTCGATGTGAATCTCTTTCCCTCGAGCCACCGCTTGAGGTTTGGGAACAGATAATAGTTGCTGGGGGCCAAGTCTGGAGAATACGGTGGGTGAGCAACCAATTCGAATCGTAATTGGTCCAATTTAACCATCGCTTTCAAGGACGTGTGTGACGGTGCGTTATCGTGATGGTACAGAACTTTTTTCTTTGCCATATGGGGCCGTTTTTTCTTTATTTCGTCGTTCAGTTTGTCCAATAACGCTGCATAATACTCTCCCGTAACTTGTTCTTCCCTTCTGCAGGTAATCGATGAAGATTATGCCATGCGCATCCCAAAAAGCGGAGGCCATAACCTTCCCGGCCGAACGTTGATCTTTCGGCCACTTTGGTCGGCTTTCGTGGCTTTTCAGCCACTCTGCAGACTGCCTATTGGACTCAGGCGTATGGTAATGAACCCACGTCGCAAAATGTCGAAAAAAGTCCGCTCGATTACGCTGCAACAACGCCAAACCGGCCGTTGAATCATCAACGCGCTGCTGTTTTTGGTCGATGGTCAGCAAACGCGGCACCCATCGTGCCGATAGCTTTTTCATCTCCAAAACATCGTGCAAAATGTATCCCGCCCGTTCTTTTGAGATGCCCACGGCCTCAGTTAACTCGCGCAATTTCACTTTACGGTCACTTTACGCTCAAAACGATTCGATGCACTTGCTTTGCGATTTCCGTATTCGTAGCCTCTTTTGGCCTTCCAGAACGAGGTGCGTCTTCGATGCTTGTACGACCCATTTTAAATTCACTAAACCACCGATAAACTGTTGTTCTCGAAGGAGCAGATGTGGGTTAACATTTCTGCAACCATTTCAATGATTGTTCAGAAGTTTTTCCCATCAAAAAACAATGTTTGATCAAGATGCGATATTCCTGTTTTTCCATTTTTTTTACGAAGGCGAAAGTAACGCCACTTAAACGACTGTAGCTTGTAAACGAATGAACGAAATGTCATGAAACTTCATACATAAACTAGTGACAGATGAACCTCTCGAAATGAATCATGTTCATTTTCTAATGGCGCCACCTATTGAAAAATCCCGAGACTTTTCACCCCATGTAGTATGTACGATCGTTTTGATTTAAGTTATCTTTAGCGCATATAACAACAAATTGAAGTCATGGATTCTTGGTGATTCTGATTGCACAATTTGAATATTGAAAATGATTTCCTTAACCAGCTGTGTAACTGTTAAGATTTGTATTGTAATGGATTTTGTTGAAAAATTGTTTTATATGTATTTGCAATGACAGCAGTTTTTGCAACTCACCGAACCACACAAGTGAAGCTTTGTTACATCGAAAATGATATTAAATGATATTCAATGATAATAAAAAAATAGTATTGTTTGTAATCTGCATTATAAACATATATTTAATTTGTAAGATATGACACAGAACAAATTTTATTTTAAGAAATTAAATATATTGTAAAGATTTTATCTGAGTTAGCCTATACGTGTAAACTGTGAATACAATGAAAAAAAAAGTGTGATCGCGTGATTTAGACAGTCAATCAGACTGTTTTATCTCTGTTACTAGAGTTATAGTTACACACGACTAAACTTTTACGTAGTTAGAAATAAAATAACGATAAAAGTAACTAGTAAAATTGTTACCGTTAAACTCCAAAAATGTAATTGCGTTACCATGAACTCAGAAGAAAATGTAACGTCGTTACCTATTCGTTACAATATGTATTAATTATTAGTAATTTGTAACGATGTTACAAATAACGCGTTACTTGCCAGTCCTACCCAAAATCGACTCGATATCTCATATCAGGGAGCCTTTCTTGCCTCTCTCTCTCTCTCTCTCTCTATATATATATATATATATATATATATATATATATATATGAATATATATTATATATACGAGTGTATATATATATATATATATATATATATATATATATATGAATATATATTATATATACGAGTGTATATATATATATATACACTCATATATAATATAATATATATTCATATATTATATTCTTTATTGTACAGAAGTACAGGGTCCGGTTCGATTGGATGAAGGATGTGGATGTACGTGTACAATATGGATTAAATTTTGGTAAAAGTCGTGGTTTTATCAAAATTGGTGATTCTGTAATAATTGTGACAGGATGGCAGAAAGGCTCGGGCTTTACGAATACACTTCGTGTGGTGTATGTAGAACATGAATTTATTACAGAAGATCTTGCATGTACAATTTATAGTGATACCGATTCCTATGAAAATCTCTTAAATATTGAAAATCTATAAATATGATATTTTTTTATTTATTCTTACATATATCTTGATTTATTTCTGAATAGTTTCTGCTATATATGGTATATTTGATCGTGACATCATAAGAGAAATGATACGTTGAAATTTCTAGCATTCCATTTGTGAGTAAGTCTATATCTACAATAGGTGCTTTAAGCCTTAAGAAATTGACTAATTACAGTCGAATATGAGGAGAATAATTGATTATGATTCGCCCATTTCTTATGGTTTAAGACTCAAAAACCTGTTGTAGTTTTGGGCTAAAAAGAATTTGAATAAAATAAAATGAGATCGCTTTAAAAATTATGTAAAAATAGAAGAAAACTAACTTTCTCTTCTGATAATTAATACAAATTGTAATGTATAAATAATACAAGAAGTGCGTTTACTTAATGCACGTGTATAGCCTATTTTTATTTTACGTTTCACTTTATGTCACTTATGACTATTTACTGATTGTCAAAGACAAGTAAGGATAGTTTCTTTTCATTTTTATAAATATTTTAAACTTCAAAATTTAAAGCTTAAATTGCTTAAATTTAAAATTTTAATTGCTAATAATTGTTATTACTAATATATATATTATTCAAACGAATGAATTAATTTCAGAAATAATAATTACGTGTCGATATGGTTGTCGACATTAACGCAATTAATCTGAAATGTAATAATCCCCCCAAAATTCCCCAAATTAATCTTAAAAAATTGTAATAAATTTATTGCGAAAAAATATTGCCTCGGCCGGGAGTCGAACCCGGATCTCTTGCATTCCGTGCGAGCGTCCTGAGCCTTTAGACTACCGAGACCTTAGCAATAATTTTTCCTATCTTATTGTTTATAAACGCGCGCTGAAATAATGCGTTACTCTCGATACATATCGGTTATTGCGAAAAATTATTGCTAAGGTCTCGGTAGTCTAAAGGCTCAGGACGCTCGCACGGAATGCAAGAGATCCGGGTTCGACTCCCGGCCGAGGCAATATTTTTTCGCAATAAGTTTATTACAATTTTTTAAGATTAATTTGGGGAATTTTGGAGGGATTATTACATTTCAGATTAATTGCGTTAATGTCGACAACCATATCGACACGTAATTATTATTTCTGAAATTAATTCATTCGTTTGAATAATATATATATTAGTTCAACATCTTAATACTTAGTGGCGCTTCGGATTGTAATGTTATTTAATATAAACGGTCTTGTTTCCTATATTATTGTTAACATTACAATATGTTTTTGTATTGTATGTAATAGAAAAAGACATTCTGTATGTAATAGATGTAGGTATATTGATATATAATAATATATTTGTTTTAAATACTTTTTATTTTTATAAATACCGAGATAATTCTGATATCGTTTGTGTTTCAGCATATTGCATTTTTATATAATTTTTAAAATTAATTCAAGTATAGTTATCCATTTAGTGTATTATTACTGTGGTTATGTTTTTAGCAATAATACATTTGATTATATTTATATTAATATTATATTTATATTAATTGATGTTTTATTTTTAGGACTGTTGTCTAAACTACACATTATACTGGAAAGTTCTAGGAAGTATAGTCTTCGTGGATGTAGATATAATACAAAAATTTATTGAGTAATACTTGAACATGTATGTTATATATGATTCTATTACGAATTCTATTAAATGCAGTTATATGACAATAATCTTAGTAAAGTATTTTATTGTTGGAATATATAAATTCAGTGTAGAAACAAAAGTTTGATAGTTTGGAGAGAAAAAAAGATGATTTTATTATAAATTTTTTTAAAAGGGATCTTTTTAAAAGGTCCTTAAGATCAATTTGATTTTTTTTAATAGATAGATAGTTTTTATTTAAACATTCGAAAAGAATATTTTATATAAAAATTGTGTAAGATATATGATTTAAATTGCATGATTTAGGAAATGTTTAACAAATATTATTCTCAGAAAATACTATTAATATTGTGCTGTTTGGGGTTCAAATAAAGATTCATTATTTGATTACTGGCATCTATTTATTTGCCAGATACAACATCCAAGCGTGTTCGCAGTCGCCATTAGAGTGAGAATAATCTCGCTCGCGATGGAAGAAGACAGGTGAGACAATTTGAGGTGATGCGCAGTAGATCAAAATTTAGGACTAAAAGATTGGCTAGCTGCTTGCTCTGAATTGTTGTGCGGAATTGTTTCATCTGTCTTCTTCCACCATTCTCGTTATCGTCAGGTAGTCAGAGATAGAGTTAGGTAGAGTCTTAGATCATATAAGAGAAACGCGCCGCGTGTGCGCGCGCCCAACCGATTTATGTCAGTATCGCAAAGTATTAACGAGGGTTTTAAATATGGTCGACATGATATGAAAAGTACCTTTTATAAGGCTGTTATGTCCAGACTCCACATTTCTTTTCTTCGATTAGAATTTTCATCATCACCATAAAAGTTATTAACAAGTAATACTGGTAGACCATCTGTTTCTACCATAGAAAGTTACAAATAACGAGATTATAATTACAGCAATCGGCACGACACAAAAGATACAAAACAAGACGAAAAATAATTCGATTATGGCAAGAGAGACTAGCGCAGATCGGCAGCTAATAATTTTCTTAACGACAACACTCGGGCGGATGGCTCACAATTCCACGGATCTTGACGGCAGCTATTATATCGGCCGCTTGCAGCCACATAAGTTTTCACGCGCGATCCTCTCGAGGCTACAAATTCGGTGATCGGCAGTTTTACAACGGTCGCGATATTCGTCTCACTCAATACCTTCCTTATCGCGATAATCCTTAATTATGAACATGGGAGCTCACTGCTTCTCGAATTTTCTCGACAGCGAGAAAGTTTGCGTTCTCTCACAACTGATGCCGGCTCAGCCACAGAATAAGTGCTGATCATGGTGGAAGGGATAACATGATGTGTGCAATTTGCAAGCATCTCTCTCTGAATCTCCGTCGTCTCTGCCTATGAATGTTGATAAGAGACTATCAGAGAAAGAGGCTGTGTAACGCTAAACATGGGGCGATATTCATAATCCGTTTTTATTTTAAAACTGTCTTAAATGATGCTAATACAGTTTTCGGATTAACTTATGACATCTTAAGATTCTACTTAAGACAGTCTAAAAGAACGACTATGAAAATACCGGTTTTGCATCATGAAATTGATAGTGAATCTTTCTTTATTTAACACACTTTATGTTTCTCTTTTCGTCCCCTAGATGTTCTTGTCTTTAAAAAAACTGACGGTACCTTAGGCTATCAAGTGTACAGAAAACCAACACACACAGATAGATATCTACATGCCGAGTCGCATCACCACCCAGCACAAAAACAGTCTGCAATCAATTCACTTATATAGAGCTTTCATCATCTCTGACAATGAACATCTACAGAACATCTAGAGAACTCAACCACTTAAAACTAGCCTTACAGAAAAACGGATAAAAAAGATATAATCAAAATAATCAATAATCATGTAAACAAGACAATCTCTGACATACAACCAGAAAGGATCCTATCCATTTTTCCCATATGTCAAAGGAACAATTGATACGATTGGCAGAATATTAAACAAACATAATATCCGAACTATCTTCAAACCACCCAAAAATATAGGACAAATCTTAAAAAATCCTAAAGATCAAAAACTTCTACTCAGTTCCGTAGGAGTGTACAAAATACTTTGTTCCTGCGGGCAAGTATACATTGGACAAACCAGAAGAATGGTCAATCTACGGATAAAAGAACACCAACGTGATATTAGGCTAAAACATGCCACGCAGTCAGCATTATGAGAACATAACATCGTAAACAGGACATCAAATACTGTTTGACAAAACGATACCACAATAGCCACCATTATATCATACTAGGTGGGGTGAAAAGTAACCTCCCTGGGAATGAAAAAAATTTCTTTTTTATGCAGAATCTCGCCCAAAATATGGCGTGTTCGCTCAGTACTAATCTTTGTAGCATCTGCTAGCTCGCGCACCTTCACTTTCCGGTCAGCCAACACCATTTCATGTATTTTTTTGACATTTTCCTCGGTAACCGCATCGGAGGGCCTGCCGCTGCGGACTTCATCGGTAGTGGAGTTGCGGCCACCACGAAACTCTCGAAACCAATATTTGACGGTGTAATCTGACGGAGTATTAGCCACATAATATTTATCCAACTTTTCTTTTGTTTCCTTCATCGTTTTGCCTCTCAAAAAATAATGTTTTATGAGAGAACGAAAATCGTTTTCGCAAACACGTCAACAACAATCAGCTCTCAAAACAAAACTAAGGGCAGTATCGCACTGCCACTTGGCATGTCTGCCTAAATATGAACGGACTACAAGGCACCATAAACTTTTTTGCAGTAGTGGCGCATTCTGGCGGTCAAGGAGGTTACCTTTCACCCCATCTAGTAAACGTTCCACGTTCCAAGAAAGTATAGAAAAGCCTTAGAGATACAAAAACACCCTAACAATTTAAATAGAGATAATGGCTACAACATAAATAAAATATAGAAAACCATTCTCTCGATTATTGAAGAATTTCCCCCACCTTCCCCCATCCACAATTCTTTTCTTTTCTTCCCACTCCAACAACTAGCGTAATATAAAAAGAACGCCCGGAGGAACAGTTCAGTATCAGGTTGCTCCTCGCCCTGAAGTGGACTGCAAGGTTCACGAAACGCTGGCATTCCAAGAATGGATCTGGACACGGAAAAACCCGGGAAATGCATAATCTTTACCTATTTTTTTTTTATGTCAAGGAACGTTTTGTTATCGCGGCATATAAGTTCTGTGACATACTTTTTTACATATTTTTTATCAAAAATTTTTAAAGATAATAAGTATAATAAAAAGGAAAAAGGGCTACGAGCCTAAAACATAAATTGACAAACTGTATAAATAGTTAAAAAATAAAATAAAACTATGTCATAAAAAACGTAAATTATAATTTGACAATCAGAAGGTGAACAAAACAAACGTTTCGATCCTTGTTGGATCATTTTCAATGTGACAAATAAATTAATGTGACAAATAAATTAACAATAGAGTTGTGACGTAGATAAAAACATAAGAAATTAAATAAAATTCGCATTCAGACGCAAAATTAACTATAAAACTCGCTCCAAATTGAGAGGAAATCAAACAAACGATTATAGTTGACACAAATGTGCTCCTCCGAACCATGTGTGTGTATAAGGACGAACATGTTTCTGTTAGCAAGTATAAATTATAATAATAAATTAACGACGGAAGTAAATAAAAATAATAAGAAAAGTACAAATCGAGTCGCAAACAATAAAAAGAAAGGTACAAAACAAGTCGCAAATAATAAATCAAAATTAAAAGAAAGAGGCAAAAAATTATCTTTGATATTATAAGACAAGCACATAAGAAATAATAATGACGATAGAAAAAGAGTAAAATGCCGATATTCATTGTATATGTATGATGAGTTTAGAACAAATAAATTTATAATAAGTACCTTATGTGTGTCGAAATGATGTATTATCGATTAGGCAATGCAATAGGAATCGAAATTGATCATCTCTCTAGAAAGCTAAGCTATAAAGTACGACATATAAAGACAAGAAGGTTGAAATAGAAAACTAAAAAGGGAAGGGAAAAAAAAATAAATAAGAAGGAAAGAATAAAGTGGAAGGGAGAAAAAGTAGGGAGAGAAGAGAAGGATAGGGAAGGGAAAGCAGGCAAGAAGGAGAAAGAGATTGAATGATCTGTGAATAAGTATCAGGTAAAGATTCGGTATCATTTTTCCTATTAAGGCCTTGTTTCTGTCTTTTAATATGAATCATTTCAGACACCAATCTCTTATTGTAAGAAGATTCGCAGTCCAAAATTCTCACATCATTCCATTTGAAATTATGATCAAAATTGATTCGATGATCAGTTATGACAGTAGGAGAACCTGTATTCTTTTTGATGTCAGAGATATGTTCGTGTAGTCTCGTGCTCAATTTTCTTTTTGTCTGACCAACATAACTCGCCTCACAATCATCACATGAGATCTTGTAGACAACATTCTGATTGGATAGGAAATTAAGCTTGTCTTTTCCTTTCTTTATGAAGCTTTTTAAAGTGTTAGGAATAGAAAAGGCTAATTTACAATGAAACATACTAGAGATTGGAAGGAAACTTTCGGAAATAGATTTAACATAAGGAATCGTAAAATATTTGTCTTTATTACGTGAATAATGTGTAGAATCTTTGTTATATTTGTGAAACTTTAATCTGCGTAGAGAAAATAAAGGAAAGAGGATAACAGTTATTTAAGAAAATATGAATAGCATCAAATTTTTTTGTTGGAATCTTAGATGTGATAATAGGATAATTTTGTCAATAAAACTGATGATGGTACCTTTTTTATGGCACAGAGGATGATTTGAATGGAAATTAAGAAACCTTCCAGAAAATGTCTTTTTATGATAAATGTCAAATATAATTCTCTGGTTATCTATAATCAGTATTGTATGAGAAAACTTAATCTGCCACTTGTATCAACCTCCAAGATAAACTGCAATCGTATGTAAAGAATTAAAAATGTTCAAAGTGTCATTGACAGTATCAAATGGAAGCGCGAGCAGAATATCGTCTAAATATCTAAAATAGAACAAAGGTTATGCTGCCAATTTTTTTAGTGCTATTTCTTCTAGATCTTGCATTACAATATCAGCGATTATCAGAGATAACGATGAACCCATCGGAGTGCCAAACACCTGTAAGTTCTATTGTTAAAAGTAAAAAAAGTAGAATTTAAAATGAATCTGACAGCAATAATGAACTCATTTTTTGATATGTTTGTCTTCGCCGAGATGTAAACCCATCTCTTGTCGATGCTATTTAATACTAGTTCAACAGGAATATTAGTAAAAAGGGATATTACATCCAACGAAGCCAAAATGTAATTAGGATCAAAAACAGAACCATTTAAATGCTCAACTAAATGGAAACTGTCTCTAATTAAATTGTGTAAAAAAAGAGAAAAATTATATAATGGACTGTTGATACATGAAACAATCACTCTCGATAGATAACCCTCCTTATGTATTTTAGTCAGACCGTAAGCTCTAGGTATAACACCATCGGATGTAAGCAGTCTACGGTATGTTAGTTCGTCAATAAATTGATCTCGCCTCCATCTCACCAAAAAAGTGCGTAAGTCTCGAGTTAATTTTTTACTTGGATCTTTATTAATGAAGGAATAAGTACTCGTATCTGAGAGAATCTTCTCCATTCTTAATACATAGGCGTCCTTGTCCAGAGCAATAGTGACGTTACCCTTATCGGCGTTTGTAATGAGTATATTAGGATAGTCATTAATAAACTCTTGGTAGTGCGTAACCAATCCAAAATTAGTTTGTCAGTAGATGTAGGAGAAGGAAAATTATTGTGGAATCTATTGAGAATTGGAAGGGAATTATTCCTGACAAAATTAATGATATTATTGGGACGACCAGTAATATTATTTTCTATATGTTTAATGAATTCAATCAAGGTACTGTCTTTGTTGATTGGAAGCCCGAATTTTTCGCCAAATTGCAAAAGGTAACGAACCTCTAAGGGAACGTCAATGTCGCTTAGGTTGATAAACCATTTATCCCGTAAAAAAATCTAAAAGAGGAGCCTCATCAAAAATGTCGGGAGCAATATCAATTCTCTCGAAATTGGATTGGGTATTATACGAGTATCTATCAACAACGAGTTGAACACACACGGTTCGGAGGAGCACATTTGTGTCAACTATAATCGTTTGTTTGATTTCTCTCAATTTGGAGCGAGTTTTATAGTTAATTTTGGTTCCGAATGCGAATTTTATTTAATTTCTTATGTTTTTATCTACGTTACAACTTTCTATTGTTAATTTATTTGTCACATTAATTTATTTGTCACATTAATTTATTTGTCACATTGAAAATGATCCAACAAGGATCAAAACATTTGTTTTGTTCACTTTCTGATTGTCAAATTATAATTTACGTTTTTAATTTTATGACATAGTTTTATTTTATTTTTTAACTATTTATACAGTTTGTCAATTTATGTTTTAGGCTCGTAGCCTTTTTTCCTTTTTACTTATTTTGATTTATTGAGCCTTATTACTTTTATAATTTTAAAGATAAATTGTACAATTACAGTTATAGTAACAGTATTATGTCTTCATATTCAACAAATTATTGAAAAAATGAAGCATTAACAAGCAAGTAATTAAGACCATCTGTAATTCTAGTAACACACAAATTATTAGGTGTACAAATAAGTTTCCGCCGTTTGACAAAAGACGGCGCCACTAGCAAGCTATGATTAAAATGTCTGATGTAAAACATTATATCGTAAGGTTGGATATCTGTCAACAACATAACCTTGAAATACTAGCGATTTCGTATCAGTATCATATATTTTTTTCTATGCGAAAATGCCGAGTTTTGAGCCGCTTAAGCGTCATTTGCGGAAACTTTTGATTTACTTCTTTAATTTGAAGAAATCTGCAGGTGAGGCTCATCGATTGCTTGTAGAAGCATATGGTCAGGCTGCCTTAAGTGAGAGAAGTGTCGTGAATGGTTTCAAAAATTTAAGAACGGTGAATTTGACGTCGACGACAAAGAACGTAGCGGAAGGTCGAAAGTGTACGAAGACGCGGAATTGGAAGCATTATTGAATGAAGATTCGTGCCAAATGCAAAAAGAACTTGCACTTACATTAGGAGAGATTCAACAAGCAATTTCACATCGTTTGAAATCATTGGGAATGATTCAAAAGCAAAGGAATTGGGTTCCATATGAACTGAAGCCGAGAAACGTTGAACGCCGATTTTCCATATGTGAAATGCTGCTCGTCAGGCATAAACGAAAGGATTTTTTACATCGTATAGTCACTGGTGATGAAAAATGGATTCACTACGATAACCCAAAGAAGAGGATCACCTGGCCATGCTTCAACATCCACAGCTAAGCCGAATATTCATGGAAAAAAACTCATGTTGTGTATTTGGAGGGATCAGCTTGGTGTCGTGTATTATGAGTTGCTCAAATCGAACGAAACCGTTACTGGGGCTCTCTACCGAACACAATTGATGAGATTTAGCCGAGCACTCAAGGAAAAATGCGCCCACTACTACTCCAGGCATGACAAAATTATTCTCCTGCATGATAATGTTCGACCACATGTTACGGCGCCGGTCAAAACCTACATGGAAACACTCAATTGGGAAGTTCTACCTTATCCGCCGTATTCACCAGACATTGCCTCTTCCGATTACCATCTATTTCGATCGATGGCACATGGCCTGTCTGAGCAGCACTTCACATCATATGAAGATATCAAAAATTGGATCGATAATTGGATAGCTTCAAAAGATGAAACGTTTTTCCAACGCGGTATCCGTATGCTACCACAAAGATGGGAAAAAGTAGTGGATAGCGACAATACATTTCCAATAAAACATTATGTATCGTTCTTTCACAATAAATGCTTAATTTTTGATAAAAAACGGCGGAAACTTATTTGTACACCTAATATATTGTGCCGTGTAAATGCTATCTGGATAGTTAGCGTAAATACAGTTCAAGAGATGCAGTTATGCGTCAACAGTGAAGAGAGCTGTAATCAGAGAAACATATCAGTGAAGAGAGCTGTAATCAGAGAAACATATCTAATATTGATGGAAATAATATTCTTATATGCAGAGCACAAATATATATCATTAGATGCAGTTAAAATGTTTGAATTTACTGTGACGTGGCAGGATCGCTGTTCCTCCGTCATCATAAGACGCGAGATCGCGCGAGGATTAGGACCGGAAAGAGCTGGCGAATAATTGAGATCCTCGAGAGGCTGCGTTTGTCGCATGCGGCAATATTATAATCCCGGCTGATTTTTTTGTACTATTTGGGCACCTCGAGCCGAGAGCTGCGGCAGAAAGTTGACCAATTGTTCCTTGCAGTTTAACGTGCGATACCTGCACAGGTGCTTTATTCGCATGGCTCCTATGGGCGTAGGATTGAAATACGTCCAATCAGCGCGTCACGTCTATGATGTGACTACCAGTACGCTTGCGGGAGGTCCTGGCAAGCAACTCACTGGTCGGAGCGAGCAACTATCCACGCTCTACCAGCTAAACAGATTAGTTCCCGAGCTGTAACGCAGCTCACCCGTTGGGACCAAAGGCCCCTAGCCAGCATGCAGCTATCAAATCACTGCCCCCGCGATGATTCCCATGACTGAGAGTGGGCAGTTGCCCATGGGCGCTTCTGTTCCCGCGGTATCGATTTAAATCATCGGTCAGATCGTCGTAGCCTAAGCTACTACCAGTTTGCGTCTCCTACGGAGATGCTTTACAGAAATCGCTCAGTAACCCGAGCCCGAGGCATAGTCTCGAGGCCGAGAACCAAGCTTTCAGCCTGATCCGCATCTCTCCTTGCTTCACCTCGCGCACCCATATTCAAACTCATTCATCACCCAATCACAGTCTCTCCTCCACACGCACTCTCCTCCTCCTAAACACTTCCTTCGCATACAAACTTATCATTTCATACTTATCCTTATTCCATACTACCGAATTCACAATTCAATCTTGTCATTCATATCACCAACCACTCCAGACTTCAGATCTACACTCCAGCCACCCAAATCCCGAATGTCATCATACATCTCACATTCAATCAAAACATGCATCCAGTCTTCTCTCCCTTTTCCGCAATCACACATCTCAGTCATAGCTATTTTCCTATCGTACAAATACCCATTCATACTTCCATATCCCGTTAGGAGGTGCCCCATAGAAAGAGTTGGATCAATCCACACACAGTTCTTAATACTCCTTACATTTTTTTATCCACGCGTACGTAACTCTATCTTTGCTATTCCCTTCCCATGCATGCTGCCACTTATTTATCAATGCGCTATCTATGATGTTTCTACATTCCTTCAAGCTCTTCCCATCTATCATTTCTTCCGTTATCCCGTCCACACAGGTCACTCTTTCACCTTTCCTGATCTGGAACAAGCTTACGCGCCGTTTCACCTCGTATATCCACGATAACTCTCCCATCAGCACCTCCTGTTGCGGTAGACATAGTTCTGCAGACATTCATACATGTACAAATTCACTCTCTCACACTGTTCAATCATCCTTCTAGCATACGCATATTCTATACTCATGCCACGTAACCGCACCATACATCACATATGCTGTCAACAATCCTTTATATATCATTCGTACGGTTCTCCCCCTCAGTCCCCATTCTATCCTCATAACTCTTCTTAGCCCACTCAATACATTCATAACTCTTCCATACAATTCTTTTACATGCACACCGAAGCCCATTCGCTCACTCATACTGACACCCAAATATCATATCTCACTAACAAACGTCAACATTTTTCCACTTACTCTTACAACTGGACATTAGCTCTTTGCAAACTTCCCTTTCAACATCATACCCACTGTCTTTCTTTCCGATACTTTCACTCCCACATTCTCTCCCCATTCAGTCACCATTCTCATCCATTCTGTCCCTTTCATCTCCAGTTCCCTCCTATTCGATCCCTCAACTAACATGAGTACATCATCCGCGTATGTCAACACATTACATCCATTCTCGACCAGATCATTCAACAGATCATTCATCATAAAATTTCAAACCGTAGGCCCACAAATTGATCTTTGCGAATCTTTTTTTACGTTCTTCCACACAATATCATTCTCGCTCGTCACACATACCTTTCTATCCCTAAAATAATTTACCCACATCGCCAAATCATCACATTCAATTTCACGCATTCTATCTAGCACAGCTGTCCATTCAACGTTGTCAAACGCGCCCTGAAAATCCACAAATATACCCATTACATACTTCTTTTCTGATTCATTCACACTCCTCTTTAAATGAACTCACGCATCGTCCACACTCTTTCCTCGCGTAAAGCCATACTGTCTCTCATTTACTCGTACTTTCGTCCTCATACATACTTGCAGCCTTTCAACCATCCGTTCTGAAACCTTTCCTACGGATAGTAGGCATATCGGCCAATACGACCTGGGATCTGTCCTTACTTTCTCCGGGGACTTAAGTAAGATTACCACCCTATCCTTTTTTCAATCATTCGGGAACACATCCCTTCGCAGACACTCATCATATAACATTTTCATTCGCACAGGCACAGCCATCCAGACTCTCTTAACCATTTCCGCAGGCACTCCATTCCAGGCGCTTTCTCACTGCGCATACTCCGCACAGCCCGCTCAATCTCGTTCTATTCAAACTCCTTGCTACCATCCGTACTCGCACTCAACACATTCTCACATCGCATTACACTCTCAGGAAAGAACTCATTCAACAAGACATTTATAGTCTCATTCCAACCGTCATCCTTCCATCTACACTCATTGCACTCACTACATCCGTATCTTTTTCTTCTCCCTACAGACCTTATACATCATTCTCCATGAATCCCTATTCCCTTCCTTGCCAACAAACTTCCCCAATCATTTTCCTTCTGCTGCATAATTCGGCTCTTATACTCTTTCACGCAATGACTATACCTCGTATATAGGTACCTCGCTTCTTCCTTCCCTTATCTCCCTCTGATACATCCTCTTTTTCTTTCTCACCTCCTTTCTCTTTCCAGCTCATCCGTCCACCATCTCACTCCATCCAACTCTCCCGTGTACCCTGTCTCCAGTCTGCCTTCCAAAGATCACGTCATTAACATCCCTAATCCAATCCATCAATTTCTCAATCTTCTTTTTCAATTCTAATTCAGCAAACTCATTCAAACTTGTCTCACCCGCTCTCACCTCAATCGTTCTTACGTCCTCGCTCCAATCAATATTATACTTTCTCTTCCATCTAAGCATATTATCTTTCAATCCTACATCACACTTACTCTTTCATCCCACGACACACCAATCATTATCACATTGTGATCACTTACATACCAATCGTTCTCAATTCTCCATCCACACTCTAAACTCATTCATTTATCATTATCCTCACGTCAATATCACTCTCGCCTGTAGGCCCACTGTACGTATACTCTTCGCTCGGTACATTCAACACATGCATTTCACATTCAGCTATAAATTCAACAATTTTCTCACCTCTCAATTCACTTACTCTACTTCTACCCACATACTTGCTGAACCATGCATCCGACACAGTATTCCCATCTATACACATCAAAAGGGATTTCTCCCTTTTATTACATTCACAACTTTCCACATATACTCAATCATAGGTTCCACAGGCATACTAAACTGACAATACACAGAACACACATACATTTCACAATTTCACACTCTCATCCACACATACAACTCTTCCATACAACTTCCTGCCACACTCATCACATTAACTGTGTTATCATTCATTACGATTTGCCATCCTTCATATACACGCGCATTTCATTCGGCAATCCAGACACACGCCCATTCGACACATATGGCTCTTGCAATGCCAACACATTCACACCTTTCTCCCTCACTACATTTCCCAAATCACACATCACACCTAAGCATTCTGACAGTTGCAATACATTTATTCTCTTATTAGCCATTATCAATACGTTCTCTCATACGTTCCAACACTCTCATATACTCCGGGCACTCTCTTGCTAGTACAGAGTGATCCGCAGATCGCCCTGTCCGCAAGCAGTGTCTGCAATATTCCTTCTTTTTGCATTTCTTTGCCAGTGTGACTCTTCTCACCGCACGTTCTACATACCTTTCCCACGTTGCACTCTCTACTCATATGCCCATATCCATGACGAGTAACATCGAAGCAACTTTCATATACTTTAACCTTGAAAGCACTCCACTCAATATATATTTACTCTTCGTATACTAATTTATCACATACATTCTTACTCACCTCCATCACAACATTCCCTAGGGTCGCACCTTTCTTTCCATCCCTATTCACTATTCTCACACGCTCTTCAAACTCACTTTTCGACATACACTCCTTCAGATTCCTCGCATACATTTCACCTAGGAACTTTTTCTCATTTATTTCATTCGTCAAACACTATTACCTTCGGAAATATTCTTTCGAGACAACTGAACTGTCAAATCCGCACTCTCATATCGCTTACTTTCACACAGAGTCTTTCTCTCCTTTTCACTCGCAGTCTCACCACATCATTCCTCGTCTTACCGCTTTCACTCGCACATTCATATCCGGTTTCACATGCTTCATTAAGTTTTCCTTCACTTAATCGCTACTCATCTTCTCATCCGCACCCTTTATTACCACAGCATAACATAAGTTTTACCATTCTCACACTTTTGCACATTTCATTCTCGATCTCCAGTGCGATTGGCGACGCCGCCTTTCGTGCGCTTCTTCCCCCTTCTCTTCTTCACTTTTTTTTCATCCTTGTTATTGGTTTTGGTTTTGTTTGTATTTTTGAAATCACTCATTTGGTTCCCACGAGCAGGGACGAAATTTATGTCATCCCCCCCGCCCTTTCCAGGAGGGAAGGCTCGATACAACAGGGGGTGCCAGGTGTCCTGAGGTCGGCCGCTTTCGATTGGACTCCCCCAGCCATGCACTCATCGTCACACACCATAACTTGAGTTAGGGGGCATTTTTATAGAGGTTGCCTTCCTCGCAACCCAGGCGATTAAGCCAAAGCTCCCGGTCTAGCGAAACATGACCGCTAGATACTTACGGTATGATCTGCCGGAGGTGATGACATCCCCAGGACCAGTGTACATCCGCACACATCCCGAGGAATAGGCGGGCGTACAGTGCGCTCTTAGATCCCGTCCAAGGACGAGGAGCCCCCTCATCACGACAAGGTGGCCTCTACCACGAGGGAGAGGAGGTTGGCCAGGAGGAGTACCGATGAGGGCGAGAGAGTGGATCGATCGCGGAGAGAAAAGCGCCGAAGGAACCAGGAGGGCCACCGAGAGTGAGCAGGGCCGACACGCTAGGAGCTTATTAGAACGACCGACAATTCGAGAGCACGAGAGCGCCCTCAAAACTATATGGAGGATAACACTTGTCGAGGCGACGAAGTTGCTATCTTGAGGAAGACCAGGGATGTCACCGGATATGCGCACTTCAATTTTAACCCGTCGGTTCGTAGTGCGTACCATCAAGAAACGCCGACGACCCGCGTATAACCGGAGGAGTAGACGGAACCCAGGGCCACCCACAATCGCGCCGCCTCGACTGACAAGCAATTTAGCGAGATCTCTTACTCACCAATATTACAGACACAACCCTTAGATCTCCTTCTGGTACCGAGAAATCCACGGTTATTCTCCTCCTCCTCTTGAGGAACGATTCCCTCCCCCTCCTTCTCTCGAGGAACGATTCCCTTCCCCTCCTCCTCATGAAGAAGGATTCGCACTTCCTCCTTTGGATCAACTCCCGCCCCTCCCATATCAATTAAATCCCGAGCCGATCGACTGGGATCGGATGTTCCGGTTTTTTACGTCCCCCTCCTACGAAGGGGACAGACTAGTCACTGTGTACATCCCCGGAAATCCCACCCCTTACACCGTCCTTTATAAGCACCTCATCTCGATGTGCTCCTGCAACATTTTCCTCGCCTCCCATACTCGCTAACTCTTTCTCCTCTCCACACACACACACACACACACACACACACACACACACACACACACACACACACACACACACACCAACACACACCACAAGGTGTTAATTATATTTTTATATAATAAAAAAAGGGATGGAAGAAGTCTACTATATGTAACTAACATTTTTCTATTTTTTTTTCATTGTTAATAAACGTAACGTAAGGTATTTCCCTGTCATTTATTAAAATCACCTATCGCATTCACTTCCCTCAAATACCTGAGATCGCACTAGGTCTAGTCCCGGGTCAAAAGAATTAAGTTTTTTGACCGAAAAAGTAGGACCGACGTTTGCATTGTCCAGCGGAACAGGTGTAATAGCGTCCCTTCGGACGTTGACCCATATTCTGGGATTGAAAAGGTGCGTTCGACTCACAGGTATTCGCCTCCGCGCGTATACCTGTGAAATTGAGTCTAACCGTCCTTCCACACTCTCTCCATTCTCCCTCATTGTTTCCTTGACCAAATTTTCAAGAGTTTGGACATAACATTACAAATATCAATCATTTCAATTTCCTTATTCGTTGATTTATGTATTGGGTGTGGGAAAAAGTTCGTGGTGTTTTTCCCACTAGACATTAAATGCTCAGCACTCGGTAATTACTAATCACATCGACAACACTAGACGTGCATTTAAAAAGGGACATTTCAATCTTTGTTTTGAGCCAAAAAAGATTGAAATCGATGAAGTGGATCAAAAGTTATTTTATTTTGGAAGTAAATAAGGAAAAAATTCGCTATATTTTGCAGTATTACTACGATAAAGGCAAGAACGCTGCACAGGCTTGTGAAAAAATTTGTGCTATTTACGGTGAAGATACTCTATCAAAATCAGCAGCAAGGAAATGATTCAATCGTTTTCGTATTGGAAATTTCGATGTGAAAGATGAACCTCCGGTTGACCAATCACTGAAAAGTCCGATGAAATCATGGAAAAAGTAGAGTGTGATAAGCATGATAAATCGAGTGTGATAAGCATGTGAGCACTGTGGACATTGCCAGGGACCATAAAACAGTTTTAAATCATTTACACAAAGATAGCTGGATATAAAAAGAAAGTGTTTGGGTTCCTCATGAGTTAAGGGGATGCTGGAGGCATCGGCTCGAAGGCCGAAGTTGATCAATATCAAGATCGATATTACAGGTTTTCATTTCCAATGTATAAGCTATTTACGCACTTTGAGTTAATATGATCAGGAAATTCGATCGATTAATTATCGATATTTTTATTCCGTTTCCTACATTACCATCTTAACAGGGACGTGTATTAGGGTCGGTTCCACAATGTAAGATTTATTTTGGAAAATTTTCCAATTTTAGAATTGAAAAAAAAATAAACATAATTGAAGTTAATTTTATATTTGTAGAATCGGACCTTAGAAATTTAGTTGCATTATATACATATTTAGTTGTATTATATACACATGCAATGTAGGCCGTGTTCTAATATATATCACCAGTACTAAAAATCTGTAATATATATAAAATACAGATTTTTAATTAATAGATACATCGATACGAAGCTGTAATAGCACTTTTTTCTTACATCCAATGCCATTTTAGGTTACGATAATATATTATCATAAATGAATATCATAATATATATACATATGGATATTCATGCAGATATTCTCTATGTCCATTTTTATGCAATATTAAAATTTTATATTATAATGTGTATAATGATATATAAAATGTAATTCTAACGTTGTATATAAAAAGACATTCATGAATACGAATTACAATTACATTTTATGTGTATTATAATATATGTGTATATACACAATAACACAAAAAATATTATACTATTATTGACATATTAGTGAAGACTGTTCGAGAGCGGTAATTCGAAAGAAAGGCAAGAATTCTTTCAGTCGATCGACATTAATTGTCATTGAACGCATGCACAAATTGAGCTCGTGATTTCATCTCAAACATGATTTTAATCCTCGTTAAAATCATCAAATTCGTCGTTCTTTGTTCTTTTTAAAAACAATTCGTTACACGCAAACAAGTTGTCGTTACCGGCAACGGACAATCGAAGGTTCTAGAACAATTCAATTCGCGCACGCGAGCGCCGCGCTCCGACGAATACGTCACGCGCTGTCACCAATCCCACGCACGGATTTTCTGTCGCGCATGACTGTTACGTTGAACGTCGCTAGAAAAGAATCCAAAGCGCCAATCAATTTTGTATACCTAATGCCACGTAATAATTACGATTGTGGCAAATTTTTATTGGATTTTTCCCAAAAGGGAAAGCTCAGACCGAAAGCAATAAATGCTTCGATCTCGCCGTCCTCCTGCTTACTTCCAAAAAGTTCTTAGAGTTCTTAGAGTCATAATCTCGCTTCGTAAAATCGCCGTGCTAACCGTTTAGTGAAATCGCTATAAACCGAAACTTTCGAGAAGCTTCGAGGAAAATCGCCGAGATTTTCCATCACCGCGATTCCAAGCTCAATTTGGAAAAGGTGACCGCATTTAATATTCTGTTAATCTGATCTTTAATTAATTATATCTTTTGACTTTGTAACTGAATACATTAAAGAAATTCTTTTGTTAAATTAAATGAAACGGAGTTCTCTTCACTGTCGTGCATCATATCAACCTTGTGCCGTTTTCTCACTCGAATCTGTCCGCGCGGTGCGCTCGCGCACATTTTCTGGTCCTTCGAGCCGGATTTAAACTAGCGAGAAAGACAGTAAGACAAACGCCGCATCACTTTAAAAATTTCACGATCAGCGCTCTCGCTCTGGTTGGCTCTCGCACAAAGACATAAACATGTTAGTGAATTAATGATATATGCAATATTAAAATCATATTTTGTACATTATTGTGTATATGTACATTATAATAATACATACAAAATATGATTATAATGTATATTCACTAATAATGTTCTGTTATATGTTACAACAATGTTAGAATTATCATAGTATAATGTACATACAATTTTCTGTATTAGATATATAGTCGACATATTAATAATGTATAAGTACTATAAGTATCTATTTCTTTTTATTAGACAGAGTAAAAAGAGTTACATTATGTATGTGTCGTATTCATTTTTATATATATATATATATGAAACACGTGTCCATATATTGACAATAATATATGTTACATCTTGACTAAACCCTAAATGATATTGATCATAGGAAAAAGTGATACTACAACTGTATTTCGATATTCACTGCGAGTACTGAAAATACGTAACTATAGATTTTCAGTATTGACAGTGTACATTGACACATGGGCCTAAGCATTTTTCCTGTCGTACAATGTCATTTTAGGTCAGGATGTGATATGTATTAGCTATACGTAGATATATTGTATTACACATATAATATACATAGCTATATCATTTTTTGCTATGTTTAATAAAAATATGTATAAGTTAATCATGTTAAAATATTATTAGTGATATACTTAAATATAATACACACATAGCCAATATTGTACAATATTGCATATATGTACTATAATGTGTGAATATACATACGTTGCAGATAGAAGTTGTCAATGCTAAGCTGTTTATGCATTCCCTGTGTTTAAATGTGCAATATTAAAATTGTAAACATATATAAAATATATATATATATATATAATGCGTATACACATATATATATACCTATATATATATATATATATATATGTATACACACACACACATAAAATGAGGATTTATCAAAGGATTCGTAATTTGATTATTTTTTTTAAGATGTTACGTCTGACCATCTGCGTTTGACTATCGTTAGCTTTGATTTATGTTAGTTGTATGTATATTCTGATATTGAAAATATAAAAGCATATATCACTAATATTTGATCATAAAAAAACATATCTCTTTTTATTAAATGTAGAAAAAAGAGGACATCAGTACATCTTTTTGTTACACGTAACAAAAAGAGATGAAGTAGCTACACACGTATGTGAATATGAATTAGAAATATATTTTATAATGTACACATCATAATGCACATAAAATATAATTCTAATATTCACTAATGTGTCTATATTATATCTGCATGAAAAGCTAAGTATGAGTAACTTCTATCTCTTTTTATTATGGGCCTTCTACAATAACACATTGGTTACAAATTAGAAGTCAGAAGCTAAAAATTGATCAATCACAGCCAATTTTTAGCGTTTGACTTCTTATTTATGGTTGATTTATGGCTTACAATTTTAAAAGACCCATTAAACATAATAAAAAGAGATGGAATAGTTACATATGTATGTCCAATGTATTTACGTACTGACAATACATGTTACATCCTAAGTTAAAATGACATTGGGAATAAAGGAAAAAATGCTATTACACGTGTATACATGTATTTCAAATACATGGTTGCATTCGAAAATATATCTAAGTCACAGTCAGAGTGTTCATTTAGTAAAAATATACTTATTGTAACTTGCTATTAGTCAACTTACATTGACCTGTAAATGTATATATTTGATAAAACACTTTGAATATGATATACTTACATACATTTCATAAACGTACAGCATCGTACAAAAATTATGCAGACTATATGCATGTGACTATTGACTGTGTAATGTATGTTGTATATATATGTATAAAATATATATTATATATGGTGTCCAAAAAGACTCCGGATTTAGGAGCTGAATATAAAAGTGACTATAACTAATCGTAAAAGAATGTGAACTTGTATCGGCATGCATAGTACGCTAAAATATAATGCGTTGCCCTATGATTCACGTTCTACGATTCAATTACGACCATCCTTGTGCTAAGGCTATTACATAACGTTTTTAGAAAAAACGCTTCAGACAAAAGTTGTAAGGTTTCAAAGAAGCTATTTACTGATATTCAGTTTTTTTTCTTCATTAGTTTCTTTGTTTCGGTTATGTCAAGCAATTAGCTTTTGATTCCATCATGACAATGCATCTATTTGCATTTCTTTAATTGCAGACGCAAAATTCTATAAATTGGTTCTGTAATTGTATTTCACCAAATTTAATAATCGAAATGCTTCTGACAATAAATTAAAAATAGTCAGTCCACGATAAACGCCTCTGACATTTATTTGTAACTAGCCAAAGCACGATTTACGGCTGTGGCATTTTGTTATAGCTAGCCAGCTCACAATTAACGCCTCCGGCAGTAAATTAAAAATAGTCAGCCCACGATGAACGCCTCTGACATTTGTCTATAACTAGCCAAAATATGATTTATGGCTGTGACATTTTGTTATAGCTAGCCAGCTCACGATTGACGCCTTTGGCAGTAAATTAAAAATAGTCAGTCAACGATGAACGCCTCTGACATTGGATCATAATTAGGCAAAGCGCAATTTATTGTTATAACAATAAATTTAATCATATCACTTATATGATAAATAAAAGTGATATTTTCACGAATAACATAAAGATGCTAACCTTTCTCATTCTGGGTTTATAGAGTGCCAACAAGAAACACACATCACAATAACCAATTTTGGCCTTCTAGAGTGCCTTTCAACAAGAGACACAGTGCGACACGGTGCATCGTTACAATCTTGTTCGATAATACAAGGATGAGATATTGTACTGTATTGTACTGAGTCGCTTGTTATAAAGCACCCATAACCTTCTCTTATCAAAGGCAGACAATATTCTGCTACTACATTTTTTCTATTTTGTGGACAAAAAACACTATATAAATGTATATATTATATATATATATATATATATATGTATATACATACACACACACACACACACACACACACACACACACACACACACACACACATATATATATGGTTGTGTGTGGAACACTACTATACTACACTACATTGACAGTACTGTTGTGCGGCACTGATACTGTGAACGCGGGTCATACCGGTTACAGCTGATTGACTCGTATAATTGTTTTCTACACATACAGCGTCACACAAAATGATATATGTATGCATCATGATATATGTATATATATGTATATATATATATATATATACATATATACACACATACATACAAAAAATTTTTATTTATCACTCTAAGAAAAAAAATACATAATCGATATCATGATCACATTATCTTTTCCTTAGCGACTAATTAAGGAAAGGCGTTTATCGTATCTAAATCCACGTTATTGTAAAAAAAACTCTCTATTATCTTTGAAGTTCTATTATTGATAATTCATTTAAGTGTATTCTCCAGGTTTATTCCACTAAAAAAAAGTACAAATAGATGACCAGATGTATGATGCGGTAAAGTAAAATTTTATATTTCATTCTATGGCACAAAAACGTGATCAGTAATTCTTTGAAACTGAATGTATCATAAAAATAATAAAGTAATATTTTAAAAGTACATTACAGTTAGTAAAATGCATTAAGTTATTAATATGATGTTTAATCACCATTATTAAGAAAATACAATATTATGTAGGAAGGAAAATATTTTCATGACAATTTGCTGGAAGGTATGGTCGCAGCATGTTTCTTATACTATGACACTCTTGAGATACACGTCCACGCGTGAGCGGTTCGGCCGTCAAGCGACGAGCGGTTGTGAAGGAAAAGTAGGCAGCATTTCAGAAATCGGCTCGAAATGCTCAACTAATTTCAAGCACATTGAAGTACACGTATATAATTTCTGAAATTTTATAAAAAGTATATTTGGAGTAATATGTTTATTAATAATGTTATTTATTAAATAAAAATTAAAAAAGGAAAAAGCAGAATCGAACGTAAGATCTCCAATATTCTGATCTTGCACCCAACGCCCGAGACCACGCTAAGTTCTTGCAGATCATCTCGACGAACGCGATACATATACAGGGTTGGCCATATTCGACGGAAAGATGTTTTTTTTCAATCATGGGAAACGTCGTTACTCGATCTAACATCTCTGTCAAAAGTTACAGTGTTGCCAGATCTTTCCGTCGAATATGGCCAACCCTGTAGTGCACGGAAAGTCGTAAACTATTGTATATCTCATCAATGTTTACGTTTTGAAATCATTTTTGCATTTGCATTTTTGCTACGTTAATGAAAAAAATATATGATTAATATAATTTAATAAAAAGAAAATGAAAGAATTTTAATTCACAAACACGGTTGCCAGCTCTCCGTTTTTTTTTGCCAGACTTCGGTTGCTTGGACTAATATTTAATACTCCAGCAGACGACAAAAATTGGAGATTTCATCTGCTGGAGTATTGAATATTAGTCCAAGAAACCGAAGTCTGTCAAAAAAAAAAACGGAGAACTGGCAACCGTGTTCGTGATTTAAAATTCTTTCAATTTCTGTTATTTCGATAGAGCGAGACAGAGAAAAAACAAAAATGGATAGAAGCTCCGATTGTAATCGGTGAGTCTCCGCGCGGACACGCCGAACTGGACTCGTCTAGCAAAACAATGAGTCTGTCTCTGTCCTTCTCTCTGTGGTCGCCTGTTTCTAGCGACCGAAAATATTTTCTCGAAAATCTCGGCCGCTTGGCGTGTATCATAAGGAGAAAAGAGACATTCTAGACAATACATAATTTTTATTAAATTATATTAATCCTTTGTCCTACGATTTAAGTTACGATGGCGCATGCCATAACATTAACAGCCTGGAACATGTTGTTTATGTTTGGCCCGATAGACGTACCACGCGTCTCATCAACGATACTTATGTTTGGCCCGATTTCTTTATTACGAGTCTCACACGATATTATAAGTGAAAGAGTTAATCATATACCTTTCTCATTAATATATAATAGCAAAAATGATTTCAAAACGTGATAGTTAATGAGATATAGTTTACGATTTTCCGTGTATTTTATATACCACGATCATAGAGGCGGTCTGCAAAAATTCAGCGTGATCTCGGACGTTAGGTGCGAGATCAGAATGTTGAGATCAGAATGTTCCTCCTATGTTCAATCCTGCTTTTTCCTTTTTTTCTTAATTTTTTTTTAAATAAATAACGTTATTAATGAACATATTACTCCAAATATATTTTTATAAAATTATAGAAATTATATGTGTACTTCAGTGTGCTCTGAACTAGTTACACATTTCGAGCCAATTTCTGAAATGCTGTCTATTTTTCCTTTACAACTGCTCAACAATCGACGGCTGAACCGCTGGATCGCGCGCGGACGTGCATCTCAGGAGCGTCACAGTATACATGAAGAAACATGCTGCATCATACCTTCCAAAATGAAAATTATCATGACATTTTAGCATGAAAATTATCATAAAAATATTCTCCTTCCTACATAATTGTTATTTTCTTAATAATATATAATACTAATGTAGGTAAGGGAAGTCGGCAAATTGGATCCGTAACTTCGGAATAAGGATTGGCTCTGAGGAGCGGGGCGTGTCGGGCTTGGTCGGGAAGCGGGTCTGGCTGACGTGCCGGGCCTGGACTAGGTGAACGTTCCGGTGTTCTCGCGCCGGTACCGGGATCCGAGCTCGGTCCCGTGCCTTGGCCTCCCGCGGATCTTCCTTGCTGCGAGGCTTTCGTGGCGGCGCGAGCCGTCGTGGTCGTCCTCTTCGGCCGCCATTCAACGCTCAGCTCAGAACTGGCACGGACAAGGGGAATCCGACTGTCTAATTAAAACAAAGCATTGCGATGGCCCTCGAGGGTGTTGACGCAATATGATTTCTGCCAGTGCTCTGAATGTCAACGTGAAGAAATTCAAGCAAGCGCGGGTAAACGGCGGGAGTAACTATGACTCTCTTAACTTCATAAGCAACACGCCGCTTGCGTACTTGCTTTTCCTCTCGGGGTTTCTTGCTTTCCCGAATCTTTGATACCCCCCTTTTGGGGGATTCTTTGGGTCCCCCAGGGTCAGAGCGGGTTCGCCCAATATGAATAGTCATAGAAGGGACGATGATGCGCAATACAGACCTCCTAGTAGGCCCCTAAGCCTCTCTTGTTCAAGTCACTCGCCTACCTCCTTGTGGTGCTCCTGGGCCCCGCGCTCGCGCGGGGTGGCAAAATGGTGTTGTGGCGATGTGCGCCCCTAAGGGCTTTTAGCCCAAGTGCCGACGTCCATGGTAAGCTGTGGAGCCAAGAAAGGACGCGGCTATTTGGGGGGCTCTCGGCTGTCAATCCGTTTGCTCCCCTACACGCAGTTAATTATGGTTAAGTCAAAGAAAGAAACCTCACGCCCGGGTTCTCGGATGGCCCAGGCACTGCGTGATAGTTGTGCGAATGCGGACTCCGCCTGTGCGGAGGCGCCGGAAGAGAACTTAGCTGGATCCGCGCGCAATACTTTAATACCTCCTAGAGGTACTTTACAAAATATGGCTGAACAGGGCAGCCAGGCTGAACACGGCAGCCAGGATCCGTCAGTGACCTGCGAGCACTGCGGGCGAACATTTCGGACCATGCGTGGCCTGGGGGTACACATTGTTCGTGCTCACCCAGTAGAGGCAAACAGCGCTGTGGACGTTGATCGCGTAAAGGCCAGATGGCCAGCGGAGGAAGTCAGTCTCATGGCTCGCGCTGAGGCTGCAGCCACCTCAGCCGGGGGAATCCGTTTTATGAATCAACATCTTCAGGACAAGTTCCCCCATAGAAGTCTCGAAGCCATTAAGGGTAAGCGTCGACAGGAGGCTTATCGCGAGATGGTTAGAGACTTCTGCCAGGAGATCCAGTCGCGTGCGGCTGTGATCGATGAGGGCGACGGGCCCGTTGCAGCGATGATAGGAGCTGTCGGTGTCCCGGAGACCATGGAGACGACGACTAGTGGTAATAGTGTACATCAGTCCTCACCTCGGCAGGAGACTTCGGGCACACATTTCTGAACTTTTATTACAGGGTTCGTTGTGCCGTAGCTACGAGACTGATACTCTCGTTGGCATAGCGAGAGTGGCGTCGGAGACTGGTGAGGTTGATGTCTTGGCCATCGAAAGGTGGTTGAGGCGGATCTTCCCGTCTCCTGCTGTGCATCCTCCGCAGCGCGCGTCGACTAAACGGCGCAATCCTTCTACCACACAAGAGAATAGGAAGCAGAAGAGAAAGAGGGAATATGCACACGTACAGTCCCTCTACAAGAAAAACCTCAAGACCTGCCTTTCGCACATACTCGAAGGTGGCTCTGAGCGCAAGCGTCCGTCCGCTGTCGAATTTCAAGATTACTGGCGTCCCCTTATGGAGATGTCCGATGTCGCGGATGGAGATATGACGGAGCTGCGTGAGCTATACGGAGAGGCGAGGCAGGCGGCGGGTGCTGGCCGGAGTCGTCCGTCGAGAGCCAGAGGGATTCATCTCGAAGGCCTCGGCGAGGGCGCCGCTGTGGATCGTAATCCACATGGAGCTGATAGGTCCTTGCTCTGGGATCCGATTTCGACGGCAGAAGTCCTTAGGATTTCTGTAAAGACTGACACTGCGCCCAGTTTGGACGGTATTACGTCGAGGATGTGGAACTCTGTTCCGTCCATTCTTCGTGCGCTGCTGTTCAATCTGCTGCTCGAGGCAGGAACGATACCTTCATCTCTGGCAACCACGAAGACGGTATTCTTTGAGAAGGGAGGGATGTCCGAGAGCCCTGCGCCCTCGGAATACCGACCTCTCAGAATTGGATCCGTCATTATTAGGCATCTCCACAAGATTTTGGCCAACCGATTGTCGGCCCTTGATATTTTTGATAACCGCCAAAGGGGTTTCCGGCCGGTGGACGAGGCCTGTGAGAATATCACGGTGCTGTCTGCTGTGCTTGGGGACGCCCGAAGAAATTGCAGAACATTACATCTGGACTACATGTGTGGATCTCTCGAAAGCGTTCGACACGGCAACCCACCATGCCATAGTTCGGACTCTGGAAGAAGCGGGCTTACCGCTCGAGTTCCGTAACTACATCAGGGCTTTATATAAGGATTCACGGACGATGTTACAAGCGTCCGGTGATAAGGAGATGCCTATTAAGATCGGTCGTGGCGTGAGACAAGGTGATCCGTTATCGCCCCTACTGTTCAATCTGGTCGTAGATAGAGCACTGGGAATTCTCTCGGAGGATGTGGGTTATCGAATGGGTGATAAGTTGATCAATGCGCTGGGCTATGCAGACGACATTGTGCTCCTGTCCTCTACCAGAGTTGGTCTGCAGGAGAACTTGACGCGGCTTCATGCTGCCTTCGTGCGAAATGGACTAGAAATTAATGCAAAGAAAACTGGTGTGCTTTCCATGGTGGCGTCTGGCCGAGACAAGAAGGTGAAAGTAGACACAACACCTTACTTCACTGTGGGGGGAGCGCTGATACCGCAAAGATCCCCTGTCGAGGTCTGGACTTATCTGGGATGCATGTACCAAGGTGCTAGGGAATACGCAAACGTTCCGCCTTAACTCATTCCATCGAGCGATTAACTAGGGCGTTGAAACCGCAATAGCGATTACGGTTGCTTAGGGACTGTCTCCTCCCCCGATATTACCATCAGTGGGTACTTGGAGCAGTCACCTCAAAAACTCTCAAAGGTTTGGACGTATTAGTACGCACTGCGGTGCGTCAATGGCTGCGATTTCCCCATGATGTTCCTGCTGGATATTTTCATGCGCCAATACAGAGTGGCGGGCTTGGCATGCCTCTACTCAAAGTTTTTATCCCTATTCTGAAGCATAACCGACTGCAGCGGCTCTGCAGAAGTACTCTGCCTGCGGCAAGCCGCTGCCGAATCCACTTATGTGGTTAGGCAGTTGGTGTGGTGCGAGAACCAGATGAGGGTTCGCGGCCATAGAGTTACTTCGGCTGCTGAGCTCAGACAGCAGTGCGCAGCCTGGTTGCGCGAGTCGTGTGATGGGAACGGGCTCAGGGAGGTCGAATCGTCCAAACTGAGCTCATATTGGGTCGCACATGGTGCTGACGCCATACCCGGAGCCGACTACGTGCACTATCACCATATACCGGGCTAACTGCATTCCGTCTCGAGCGAGACTCTCCCGAGGTCGTGATGGGCGCGATGTTCGCTGTAGGGCCGGGTGTCCCGAAAGGGAGACTCCGGCTCATTGCGTTCAGCGCTGCTTCAGAACGCACGGAGGGAGGATCCTGCGACACAATGACCTGTGTCGTCAAGTTGGTGGCTACTTACAACAGAAGGGATGGCATGTCGATGCGGAACTAGCGTATTCGACCTCTGCCGGCAGGAGGCGGCCCGACCTGACCATTGCTAAGGATGGTGAGGCAGTGGTCGTTGACGCGCAGGTAGTGTCCAGCGAAACTGCGTTAAATGTGTCTCATGAGCGGAAGGTGGAGAAGTACCGGTCCTGTGAGGATCTAGCGGATCGCGTGGCAGACCATACAGGAGTGCTTCGCAATAATGTACGTTTCACCGCCATTACAATCACATGGCGAGGTGTCTGGAGTTCGCAAAGCGAGTGTGAGATGCGGGATTTAGGGATGCCTAACATCAGGTCAGCTTCGCGGTCTCACGACTCGGGTCCTGTGGGGCTCGTGGATGAACTGGCGGAGATACAATAGCATTACAACACGCTACACAGGGAGGCGTATGGATCCCGACAGTGGTGCAGGTCGGCAGGTTCCTTCGGGCGCTTTCGCATGACGGAGTCATGATTGTATCAGTGAGTGCCTGTTTATGAGTGGAGAACTGCACGTCAGTTCTTGTACAGCACTAACCAGGGTGTACTACTGCGAACACCAACAGAAAACCACCCTGCAATATCGTTTACGGACTGAGTGGTGCGCGCATACTTGCGTACTATTTGTCCGCTGGCGAAACAAATAGCCAAATGCCTCGTCATCTAATTAGTGACGCGCATGAATGGATTAACGAGATTCCCGCTGTCCCTATCTACTTTTCCACACAGCATTGCCACAAGTCGGTGTCGAAAGACCGAATGGCTCTTATGTGGCGCGCACATAGTGTTGGCCGCGCGATCTTCCCTCGTTCGTAAACGAGCGTGATCGGATGTATCGTTGCGCTACCGAACAGGTACTTTTCGACACAGCACAACCACGAGTCGGTGCCATGTAGGCCGAATGGCTCTTACGTGGTCAACAGAGCATTGATTGAATGATCGATCGATCGATTGATTGATTGACTGACTAAATGATGATGATTTGACACTACATCCTGGAGTAGCTGACCCTCTCAGCACCTTGATCCCTCTGCTTGAGATTCTTTGGTGTTGGGGTCGGGGTCGGTGCCTCTAAGGAGGATTTATCGACACAGCATAGCCACGAGTCAGCGCCCTAAAGGCCAAATGGTTCTTATGTGGCCGATAGAGAATTGATTGATTGAATGATTGAAGCTCGACTTTGACATTGCATCCTGGAGCTGCTGACCCTCTCAGCACCTTGATTCCTCTGCTTGAGATTCTTTGGTGTTGAGATCGGGATCGGTGCCTCTAAGGAGGATTTATCGACACAGCATAGCCACGAGTCGGCGCCATAAAGGCCAAATGTCTCTAATGTGGCCAACAGAGTATTGATTGATTAATTGATTGAAGGAATGAAGGACGATTTTGACATTTTTGCATCCTGGAGCTGCTGACCCTCTCAGCACCTTGATCCCTCTGCTTGAGATTCTTTGGTGTTGGGGTCGGGGTCGGTGCCTCTAAGGAGGATTTATCGACACAGCATAGCCACGAGTCGGCGTTGTAAAGGCCAAATGGCTCTTATGTGGCAACCACAACAATAGTGGTGGAGCCGCTCGTTTAAACCCTGCTGTCACTGCCCTCCCCCCTTCCCACGGAGGGGAGGACGATGACGGTGGGTGAGAGATCCGTCTGAGACCGACGCGGCTCGAGCTACGCTCGAGCCTTAGCGGAACCAGGGTGTCTAACGAGCGGATGAATTTCATTTTCAGCTCTCTCAGCTCACATCAAACACCGATGGATGAATGCTTAATGGTAAGCGTTTCCAAATAATGGCGCTCGTTAGACAAAGGCCAAGGTGTAGGAAGTCGTGCTTAGGGTCTGCATGGCTGCGGAACGTAAACCGAGCAGTCTCGAACGACACCTTCAGGGTACCTGTCGTCCCCCTGAAGTAATCAGACTTAGTGGCGTATAGGTGAGTGCGCCACTCGACTTCTTCCTTCTACTAAAGCAAAAGAAATAACTATATGGAAGTAAATAATAATAATAATAATAATAATAATAATAATAATAATAATAATTACAATAACAATAAAGAAAAGCAAAGTCTGAACACCAAGGCTGGCAGAATAGCCAAGATTAGCAAAGGTCGAAGTGTCAAGATAGTCCTGGAGAGATGTGACGCTCGAAAAAGGCCAATAAAGACAGTTAGCAAACTTCGCGCTGTCAAAATAGCCCTAGAGCGATGTGACAATCTGGTGAAGCAATACCAACAACAGAAAAGGCAAGTGGCGAAATCAGACAAAAGGTACCATCGTGAAGTCAGCATAGTCCTACAAAGATGCGATACGCAAGAGCATAAACCGCAAGGACGTGACATTCAAGCGGCACCATCTGGCTCCAAGCCAAAAAGAATAAAGATACTGCAGCTGAACATGGGACGGTCAGCTGCGATAACAGGCGAGGTGCGTCAGCTCGTCGCCAAAAGCAACTTGACATCCTGTTATTACAGGAACCATATGTCAGAAAGCAAGGCGAGAGCCACACCTTTTATGAGCTAGGAACGGGGATGAAAGTTGCTGCAGTGCGCTTGGAGCGCCCATGGGCGATGGTAGCGATCAGCAACCCTTGACTGCAGATGATATTTGTCTCGCAGCTTAGCACAACCCACTGTGTATGTGCGGAAGTGCAGGCCCCTGGCCTATCAATATACGTCGTGTCATGTTACTTTCAGTACAGCGACGAAATTGAGGGCCACCTCAGGCACCTCGAGAAGGTGTTTCATTCCCTGAGGGGCGAGAGACTTATAGTGGCGGTAGATGCTAACGCGCGATCGTCGCTCTGGAGTTCCCCCGAGACTGACGAAAGAGGAAAGAAATTTGAGATCCTCATCCGCGCGTTTGGCCTAGAAGTAATAAATGAAGCTCATCAAGGGCCCACCTTCGAAACGGGGAGGAGATCGTCTTTCATAGACGTGACCCTGGTGTCCCCTCGAATAAGCCAACTCATCGACACATGGAAGGTGAGGCGAGAATGGATAACTAGTGAACACAGTCCCGTAGAGATCGGTTTGAGGGCGTCAAGGATGGCAAATGACCGCAGGACTGCGAACAGTAGGTTCGATGTACGACGGGCCGACTGGGAACGATTCAGTGAGAGCCTGAAAGATCTATCCGGATCAAGGCTTGGAGCCCTCGGCCTGAGATCTGCGAAGGCAGTAGAAAGAATGGCCGGAGAGTTACAGGAGGTTATCTTGGAGGCATGCGAGAAATCGATGCCGAGGAAAAGAGTTTTTAGAAAGTCGAATCGGTGGTGGACGACAGAACTGACAAAGTTGAAAAAAGAGGTGAGCCGGAAAAGAAAAATGATCAAGCATCAAAAGGATCAAGAAAACAAAGGACTGAATCCGAAGCTAAAGAAATCAGTACTTTACAGCAAAAATACCAAAAGTCCAAACGCCAATACAACAGGGCGATCAGAAGGACGAAGTATGAAAGCTGGCAAAAGTTTGTCACAGAATGCGGTAATGAAAAGCCATGGGGCTTTGTATATAAACAGCAAGCGGACAAGCTGAAAGTAGAAAAGGTCATAAGCACACTCAGAAAAGGTGAGCACCTAACAAAGACCGTAAAAGAGACAGCACAATGGTTGCTAGATACGCATATACCAAATGATTTACGTCACGAAGATACGCAAAAATAAGGCGAATTAAGAAACCTAGCAAAAATAGCACCAGATACAGCGAATGCCCCATTCTTCACGGGGAAGGAAATGGCCATAGCGGTCAAAACATTCAAAAATGACACAGCCCCAAGTATGGACTTGATAGAGAAGCTACTAAAGTATTAAAAATATCGGTAAGAGAAATCCCTGAACAATTTCTAAGGCTGTTTAATGGGTGCCTTCAGTGGGGCGTCTTTCCTAAAATCTGGAAGGAGGGCTCATTACGAGTCCTTCTGAAGGGTGAGGACAAGGACGTGAAGGACCCAAAATCCTATAGATCAATATGTCTCCTCCCTGTAATAGGGAAACTCTTCGAGAAACTTCTCAAAATGCGCCTAACAGATACGGCACTGGCGCCGGGAAGGATCTCTGATCGGCACTTCGGCTTTATACCGGGCAGGTCGACGGAAGATGCAGTCGTGGAGCTCCGGCGAGCGGTCTCTGCCTCCGAAGGGAGGTATACCGTGGCGTTGCTCTTTGACATTTCCGGTGCCTTTGACAACGTCTGGTGGCCTCTAGTGTTGCAAGGACTAAAGTCTAGAGAGTGTCCGAAAAATGTCTTCGAAGCTCTTCGAAGTTACTTCGATAAAAGACGAGTGAGCATCTCAATAGGTGATACAAAAGTATCGAAGTGGGCAACAAGAGGATGCCCGCAGGGTTCGGTGCTTGGGCCGACCTGCTGGAACTTAATGTTCGATGAATTACAAAGGATGCTAGAGACACAGGCTAAAGATCGCTTCATAGCATATGCAGACGATCTTATATTGGTAAGCGGTGACTCCCGGAGGGAGATAGAAGCTAAAAGCCAGGAATTAGTAGATCAGATAGTCGGATGGTGCAAATCGGCGAAACTCCAAATCTCCGAGCGGAAGACTGAAGCAAACTTGCTCAGAAGCGAAGAGTTAAGGAGGGCTCAAATTGACAGACAGGGAGGAGAACGCTAGGATAGAAAGCCAAAAAAGAGGAAAAGGAAAGTAAACTTTAAAAGTAGACCACCCGCTGTTAGGATAGGTGAGTCAAAAATCAAATTCAAAGACTCGGTTAGGTACCTTGGTGTTCACTTCGACAGGGGTATGCGAGTCATATCACATTGCAAACATTTAAAGACACATAAAGGCACATATAAGGCTTTTTGATTTGTTAATTATAAAATTATATTGACATCATCCTTATAATTATATAATATTAATCATCGCACTTTTGCGATTTGATTGATTAACAGAATTTTCATTCGGATTTTTTCTAAAGGTAAACAGATCTCACATATATCTTTACATATAAAAATACTGATTTTCTATCTATTCGACGCATACTACGTCAATTATTTTTTGCTACAATTGTCGGTTTAAAACTTTTAGAAATATACATATAATTTCAATAATTAAATAAAAATATATTTAACCTGTAATATATATGTTTATTAACAATGTCACTTATTTAAAAAAAAAAATTGTGAAAAAAGAAAAAAGGAATTGATCATGAGATCTCTAACATTCAGATCTCGCATCTTACGCGTGAGACCACGCCGAGGTCTTACAAATCATTTCTATGAACGTGATATATAACACTCATGGAAAATTATGGAAAATATCAATATCTCGTAAATTATCGTGTTTTGAAATTATTTTTGCTATTATACATAAATTGGAGGGATACAGGATTAGCATAATTTATTAAAATTTATCTATAATGTTCCTTCTCCTCTTAATTATACACATTGAGCCGAAATTTCCCAGAAAGCATTTTCGGTCGCTAGAAACAATATAGAGAGACTATATATAGAGAGAGAGGGGGGGGGAGAGAGAGAGAGAAAGAAAGAGAGAAAGAGAGAGAGACAGAGAGAGACTCTGAAGGATAGACTCGCTGTTTCGTTCGACGAGCCCAACTCGGCGTGCGGAGTCTCACCGATTACAAAGTTTCTATCCTTTTTTGTTTTTGCTCTGTCTCACTCTGTCGTACCTCTGTTCCAATAATTCGTTCTGCAATTCAAGAATGTGATTTCTATCAATTCTGACATCATCGCCGATGCAGCAAGGACGCATGATTCCTTTTCTAAACAACACAAATCCTGATATATATTTCTACATATACAAAAATATATTATTATTATAGCGTTTTCAACTAATAATATATTGCTGGTTTATACAATGATTCAATCCATTTCTGTAATTAAGTAGCGGTACTTCGCTTGTGCGCGATAAGAGGAATGGCGCTTCTTACTAAGTCGACATTTCGACATCCGAGTCGAATTAAAAATGTGCTACATACAATAATTTCAGACCTTGCATAAGTAGCTGGCGATTTACAGAAAACCTCAAAGAACAATACTATGCTTGCAGAAACGAATTACGAGCTTTAGTATAAGAGCAAAAAGTATTCGAAAATTTCATTTATATGCTACGTCTGCTATGAGATTGCCGCTTCCGTTCCGACATCCGAGCAGAAAGGAAGCTCAACCGAAACACACATTGCGTTCCGAATCTTGATATATGCATGTGTAAATAATTCAGTAAAGTTTAGACATGTGTTATATATATGTACACACACACACGCGCGCGCGCGCGCACGCATACATACGCATACGCGTGTGTACGTATGCTATTACACACACACACACACACACATACACACACACACACAACACACAACATACACACATACACATACATATACATATATATATGTGTGTGTTATTTTATATATATACATCAATTTACTAAATAAAATGTATGTAAAAGACAGTGTAATTAAAATAATTATCTTCATTTGTATTCATATGTAAATAATATAGTTTGTTTCTTGTTTAGGAAGGAATTATTTCACCAAAATTGAAATAACTAATATCGTATTTATTTTATTATTATTTTTCCTTTCAAAAGAAAAAACTTTGACCAGGCACGTTTATTGATATGGGCCTGAGTAGGTCGATAATTCAGATCATTTCTATGGTTCAGAGACGCATTTTTCATGACAGCGCCGCTGTCGGAATATCACGGAATTAAATACTGCTTAGTTTCATGGCTTCACGTCAATTTCACTCGTAATATACAAACGAAATTTTCGGATACTTTTTCTCTTATACTAAAACTCCTACCGCGTTTCTAAAAGCACAGGATTCTTCGTTTAGGTTTTCCGCAATTCGCCAGCTACTTTTTATGAACGAGCAAGATCTGAAACTCTTATATGCATCACATATTGTGATGTGTTGACTACAGAAGCCGATAACAAAACTATAAGTCTTTAATTTTCTTTCGTTTTTCATATTCAAATGTAGCTGGCGAATTGTGTTGTTGTTGATACTTTAATTGTGGAGAAGGATTTTTCAATCCATAAACACAATTAAGAGATAAGAGTTTTAATATTTAATGAGAAAACAGCATAAATGACACTCCAGCATCCTCTTAATAGGCATGAAAAAAAGGGAATTACCTTGGATTAATATATTTTTTCGAAAGTCGAGGTGAGTCGTGGATCAAGTAGAATTGAGCAGAATTGAACAGAACTGAGCAGGATCAAACAGAATCGAGACTCTCGTAGGTCTACCTCTCTCGCCTTCCTGGCCGTTTCCATGCGTACATTTAAGACCATGATATATATAAAAACGTAAGGCCGTAAGACGTAATCAGTAAAGAAATCGTAAGATTAGATTTGCTACTTACAGTCTCTATCGTTTGAGCAATTCGTTTACTGATTATATCTTACGTCCTTACGTTTCTGTATCTGCCATGGGCTTTATTCTTGTGGTTGCGAGCGTTGGTTGCGGCGCTGCGAGTGTTCGTCGCAGCGCTGAAGTTGGTCCTTCTTTCCGGCTATTCCTCCTTTCGCTCTCTCTGGTGTCATGGCATACTGCGTGTAAGCCTCTGCGATAGTTAGTAAGTCAATTCGGAAATTAAGGTTCCGAATCACTTTGTGTTCACTGCGAGATCGAAACCGATCATCGCTCATGTCTTGCGATAATTGTAAGCGTCGTCGGATAAACATTCATAGTGTATATTTTCTTAATTTCCCGTTTCTAACCTAGCAACGCAATATCGGTATACGAGCCGTCTTACGCACGCAATCACGTCTCTATTTTCGTAATCTATATTTGTTAAATAATTAGACAAGTTTGTATTTAACCGCCTTATAGCATAAGAATCAGAATTAGCGAGTAGCATTCATTCGCAACCTAACGATTTCCCGCCAATTGTCCTTCGCCGTTAATTGGTCATCGCCAGCGCCCAGACACGCTCGGCGCCATATTGGGTACAGTAGCCGCACCAATAGTCACATTCTCACGCCACGTCACGTCATCTCACGCCGCACGGAAAAGACTGGAAGGCGCTGGAAGATATGATGATACTAAATAAATTATTAGCTCGTATAAATATAAAATTTTAAAATATAAATATAAAATTTTTGATTTACTATATTAAAATTTAATATAATATTCTGTGTCCAAATAAGTTTCCGCCGTTTGACAAAAGACGGTGCCACTAACAAGCTATGGTTAAAATTGTCTGATGTAAAACATTTTATCGTAAGGTTGGACATCTGTCAACAACATAATCTTGAAATGCTAGCGAATTTGTATCAGCATCATATATTTTTTTTGAGCGAAAATGCCGAGTTTTGTGCTGTATAAGCGTCATTAGCGGGAATTTTTGATTTACTTCTATAATTTGAAGAAATCTGCAGCTGAGGCTCATCGATTGCTTGTAGAAGCATGAGGTGTGGCTGCCTTGAGTGAGAGATGTTGTCGTGGTTTCAAAAATTTAAGAACGGTGAATTTGACGTCGAAGACAAAGAAAGTAGCGGAAGGCCGAAAGTGTACGAAGATGCGGAATTGGAAGCATTATTGAATGAAGATTCGTGCCAAACGCAGAAAGAACTTGCATTTACATTTTTATTTACATCAATGAAACATTATGTATCCTTCTTTCACAATAAATGCTTAATTTTTGATAAAAAACGGCGGAAACTTATTTGTACACATAATGTAATAACATTTTTATTGCGTTTGCTAGAAAAATATATATTTTTTTCAATTTGTGGGAAAGATGACTAAGTAAAGATGACGAAAAGATGTCTTTCTTATATTGTCTTTTCGATAAGACGAAAAGATATCGAGGTTAGTTAAAAGATTTAATCTGCCTTCGCAAGCTTGATATTTTAGCTCTCTCCGAGACGGGGCTTCGCGAGAGGGATGATTCTGCTATTTATACTATTGAAGATTATAATTTCTTACGAGTTGACAGAGCCTATGAGTGGTGGCGTCGCATAATATATAAGTACTCACTGCCTTATTCACCCGTTGGTCTACGCATTCCTCTTGCGAATTCCACTATCGAAATTGTTGGTGCTGTTATACACCTCCGTAAAAAGCGGATAGCTTTTTTTTCTGTTTACTATCCTCCTTAGATCGATTCTGGAGATGCGTGCTCTTGAAGCTCACTTGTGTTTATTATAACACAGACTGCATAATTTGTATGGGCGATCTTAATGTAGATCTTTTGAATCCACAACTAACCTATGCGAATTACACAGGGTGTCATGAATATACGGCCCCACTAGTTCCGAGCAGGTGGACTAAACTGAGTAGAAAACTCTTCTACCATTTTGTAATGCTCGCAACAATGAACGAGATATTAACGTTTAAAAATAGCCGAATATGCTCCTGACCTATAATTGCCGAAAGTATGGCCCACCGAGCGCGCGGGCCACGAGGAGAGGGGCTTACCGTCGCGAGCATCTAAGTTCAAAGGGCGTGGCGCAACTGTTAGGCCAATCCCGCTCCTCGTTTCATTTTCTCGTATCCCTTCCTCCATAGTCTGACCTATCTATTGTCACGAAAATGCTTGCTTATTGCTCATACTTTTCTGCTATCTAACTAATTATTAAACGACATTGCAATCCGTATTGTTCATCTAAAAGTGATCGCATTTTTCATCATTCTTTTTTCTTTTGTTTTCTCATTTATTTTTTACGTATATCATTTCGCGTTTTTTACATAAACTTTTCTATCATATTTTTTTTATGTATCTCATTTGCATACCTGTAACAAAACATGTATACGTTTCCCGAAAATTGCTACTCATCAGCCTTGTTCCTTTTTATGCGGATCTCATACATGCATGAAAGCTGTTCGTTTCATTTTCTCGTATCCCTTCCTCCACAGTCTGACCTATCTATTGTCACGAAAATGCTTGCTTATTGCTCATACTTTTCTGCTATCTAACTAATTATTAATCGACATTGCAATCCGTATTGTTCGTCTAAAAGTGATCACATTTTTCATCATTCTTTTTTCTTTTGTTTTCTCATTTATGTTTTACGTATATCATTTCCCGTTTTTTACATAAACTTTTCTATCATATTTTTTTTATGTATCTCATTTGCATACCTGTAACAAAACATGTATACGTTTCCCCAAAATTGTCAGCCTCGTTCATTCTTAAGGGGATGCTGGATCGAAGGCTGAAGTTAATCAAGGTCGATGTTACAGGTTTTTATTTCCAATGTATAAGTTGCTTACGCCTTCTGAGTTAATATGATCATGCAGGTAATCCGATCGATTAATTATCGATATTTTTATTCCGTTTCCTACATTACCATCTTAGCAGGGACGTGTATTAGGGTCGGTTCCACAAATGTAAAATTTATTTTGGAAATTTCTTCCAATTTTAAAATTGAGAAGAAAAAACCGTAATTGAACTTAACACTTTCATTTGCAGAATCGATCTTAGAAATACAATTGTATTATGTACACATGCAGTGTAGGCCGTGTTCCAACATATATCACCAACCATATATTAAAAATCTGTAATATATATGAAGTACAGATTTTTAACTTTAATAGTTATATAGATACGAAGCCGTAGTAACACTTTTTCCTTACGTCCCATACCACTTTAGGTAATAATAATATAGTATCAATAAATGAATATGACATTGCACATGCATACTGTAATTCTTTTTCATGATTATCCTTATATATATGTATATATATATAATATATATATAGGGTGTCCCATTTTAATTGCCCACCCCAAATATTTCGAAAACTACACATCCTAGAAGAAAAAGTTTTAGACAAAAGTTGTAGGGTTTCGAGGGGGGCATCCAACAGTGACCTTGACCATGACCGTTACCATGGCCGTCAAGGTCATTTCAAGGTCAAGTCAAAATTTTCAAATGGAACGCCCCTTTTTTCACACCGCAATTGGAAAGAGGAAAAAATTTTACGTCCGAATATGACCTTGACCATGACCTCAATGTCAAGATCATGTCAAGATGAAATCCAAACGTCTTGAAAACTATGTGTTCTTGCAAAAATGTTCGATACCAAAGTTGTGAGGTTCGGCGGGGGTTACTTAATGACCATGATCATGACCTTCAAGGTCATTTCAAGGAATTAGAAAGAGGAGGAAATTTTACGGGTCTGAATTTTGTGTGATCATAAAAGCAAACTCCCAATGAAGAAAACTAGTTATAAAGGACCATTTTATGAAAATTAACCCTTACTCCGTAACCCTTTGTTTCGGCACCTTAAATCTGTAAACCATGGTCTTTTAGATCCTGTGCCTTTTTTAAACGGTAAAAATGCTTTGAAAAATCTGCAGAAATTCATGGAGCTTCTTAAAACCCTCAACTACAAATCCCAATTAAATATTTCGGGAAAAATAATTTTTTTATACATTTCTTATTTGAAAAAAGTGGAAAAACCTATGGAAAAATCACTTGTTCTTGTACTTGCGGCAGGGTCTTGTAGACCTTGGGTTACAGGTTAAGGGTTAAAGATTTACCTTCGACATTAGTGTTAACCGATGTGTACGGCGTAGAGGTCGTCGAATGGATTTCACACGTCATTGGCCCTGAAAAAGGCCGATATTAGTCAGCAGTTGTTGGACCATGTAAATAACTGAATGCTAACAATAGCAAGATGTAATGAAGCATCCAGCCAATAAAGGCCAGATGTAATTAAGCATCCAGCCAACAAAGGCAAAATGTAATGAATAATCCAGCCAATAAAGGCAAGATGTAATGGAGAATCTGGATAATTTACACAATATCCAGCCATCAAAGGCAAAATAAAGTGTACAAGCTAACCAATAAAGGTAAGATCTAATAGTGAAATTGAATAAGTTAGGAAATGCCCAAACAACCATGCAAGATGTATCAGTCAAGTTCAGGGATCTTAAATGGGGGGGATTTTAAATGTTCAAATGCCTCTCCATTCACTTCCATGCATTTGTTAATTCTTCTTTGGAAGGAATTTCTTACATTTTGAAGAAAAGTTGGAGGAATATCTTGGCATGCCCTTCGAATTCTTCCTTCATATCTTCCATTGTTGTGGGTTCCGTTTTATAGACTTTCTCTTTGAGATATCCCCAAAGAAAGAAATCCAAAGGAGTTAAGTCCGGTGATCGTGGTGGCCAAATTTGCGTAGTACTTCCCAGACCAATCCATCTGTTTGGGAATCGCTCATTTAAGTAATTTTTTACTTGTCGAGATCGGTGTGCCGGGGCCCCATCTTGCTGGAACCACATTATTTCCTGAATATTATGAGGTACATTTCTTAAAAGATTTGGTAACTCAGTTCGAACAAAATCTAAATAGTTATTACCATTTAAATTTTCCTCAAAGAAATATGGTCCCACAATGTAATCATCCACAATGCCAGCCCAGACATTAAGCGACCATTGACGTTGGAACTCCTTATATCTTTTCCAGTGTGGATTAACATCTGCATAATAATGCATATTATGCCTATTAACGTCATCTGTATTGGTGAAGGTGGTTTCATCGCTGAACAGTACCTTTGCAACGAATGCTGGATCTGCTTCCACCTGGCCTTGCACCCAGTTGCAGAAAGCTAAACGTCGAGGATAATCAGTCTCTTCTAATTTTTGAAGCATGTGAATGTGATAGGGATGGAATTTTGAGCCTTCAGGATTCGATTGGCCGTTGATTTTGGGATACCATGCCTTTTTTCTATTTCTCTTGTTGACATATGAGGATCCACAATAGCAGCTGCCACAACAGCTACAGATTTTTCTTCACTAGCACCTGATTTTCGACGCTCTCTTTTTAGATTTCCGTTCTCAGCTCTGGTGCAAAGCCTTTTTATAGTCTTCCTATCAGGATGACGCCTGTTCGGATATTTTTCAGCATAAAAGCGCGTTGCTAGTGAATAATTATGCTCAGCTCGACCAACTTGGCGAATCATATCAACAATTTCATTAGGCGGATAATCGCCCATGATTACGGTTTACAGAAAAAAAAGACAGAAAAAAATCTAAAATAACCGTTAAACTACTACAAACAACAGAAATCCAAAGATCTTGTTATTGCTCGAGACAACATCAAAATTTCTTACTTTATGAAATAAACATTGAGTATAACTAGATTAAATGACAATCTGCCTTCCACATGAAAATTAAGAATCTTCCAGTTATTCAAGTGAATAAAAGAAACTAAAACGAACATGGGTTACATAAATAGAAATTGACAACTTTTCAGGTACTACTAAAACAAATGACAATCTGCCTTCCGCATGAAAAATAAGAATCTTTCAGTTATTCAAGTGAACAAAGGAAACTGGCTGGATGCTTAATTACATCTGGCCTTTGTTAGCATTCAGTTATTTACATGGTCCAACAACTACTGACTAATATCGGCCTTTTTCAGGGCCAATGACGTGTGAAATCCATTCGACGACCTCTACGCCGTACACATCGGTTAACACTAATGTCGAAGGTAAATCTTTAACCCTTAACCTGTAACCCAAGGTCTACAAGACCCTGCCGCAAGTACAAGAACAAGTGATTTTTCCATAGGTTTTTCCACTTTTTTCAAATAAGAAATGTATAAAAAAATTATTTTTCCCGAAATATTTAATTGGGATTTGTAGTTGAGGGTTTTAAGAAGCTCCATGAATTTCTGCAGATTTTTCAAAGCATTTTTACCGTTTAAAAAAGGCACAGGATCTAAAAGACCATGGTTTACAGATTTAAGGTGCCGAAACAAAAGGTTACGGAGTAAGGGTTAATTTTCATAAAATGGTCCTTTATAACTAGTTTTCTTCATTGGGAGTTTGCTTTTATGATCACACAAAATTCAGACCCGTAAAATTTCCTCCTCTTTCTAATTCCTTGAAATGACCTTGAAGGTCATGATCATGGTCATTAAGTAACCCCCGCCGAACCTCACAACTTTGGTATCGAACATTTTTGCAAGAGCACATAGTTTTCAAGACGTTTGGATTTCATCTTGACATGATCTTGACATTGAGGTCACGGTCAAGGTCATATTCGGACGTAAAATTTCTTCCTCTTTCCAATTGCGGTGTGAAAAAATGGCGTTCCATTTGAAAATTTTGACTTGACCTTGAAATGACCTTGACGGCCATGGTAATGGTCATGGTCAAGGTCACTGTTGGATGCCCCTCTCGAAACCCTACAACTTTTGTCTAAAACTTTTTCTTCTAGGATGTGTAGTTTTCGAAATATGTGGGGTGGGCAATTAAAATGGGACATCCTGTATATCATTTGACAAAATCACTGTTACACTTGGTTGTATACGGCTGTACGAGATGATTTGGCGTAATTCTTATTATAAGGAACAGAATAAATTACTTCGCAAATGCTAGCTATAGCTAGCGTTCGTCTATACGAATCATTTTGTGAATGCCAGACATAGCCGGCATTAGGAGCAAAAGAGTTAAATTTAAAAGAAATATTTGTAAAGAATATCTAGAACGTTTTATTTTACATACGCATTTATTTTATTATATATATACACAGTGCGACAAATATGTTCCCGGACAGGGCCTGAAAATCATAATTGAAACAACAATATGCATATTTTTTGGTTTTATTATTCAAAATATTCTCCTCTGGCTTCAATACACTTGTTACAGCGATTCAATAGTGATTCAAATGCATGTTCTAGCTTTTTTTTTTTTTTATGTGGGGCTTGCACCCACTAAAACCCCTCCGGGTGTCCTTATCTGGCCTTGCATGGGGGACTCCCAGGAACGCGTGCAGCATACATCTGGGAGCCCCTCAGGCCAGTCGGCTTATTGCCGACTTCGATTCCCGCCCGGGGATTTTTATGGCGTCGTCTGAAAGACGACGTGACCCCGGGAGGTGGCATGTTCTAGCTCAGTTTGCGGAATTGCCTCTAATGCCTGTATAGAAGCTGATTGGATGGTCGGAATGTCATCAAAAAAGCGTCCTTTCAATTTCAATTTCAATTTTGGGAATAATGAAAAATCGCAGGAGGCCAAATCAGGTGAATACGGTGAATGGTTTAACTCAGAGACAACACGATTTCGAGCCAAACATTGACGGACAATCAATGAAGTGTGACTCGGTGCATTATCATGCAACAAAGACCAATTTTCTGGATCACGATATTCGGGGCGAATACGATGAATTCTGCCCATCAATCGCTTTAAAACTTCGAGATAATATGCACCAGTAATTGTTTGGCCAGTTGGAACAAACTCTTTGTGGATAATACCTTTGCTATCAAAGAATGTGATGAGCATTGTCTTGATTTTTGATGGAACTTTTCGTACTTTTTTTGCTTGTGGTGAATTTTTTGACTTCCATTCCGCACTTTGACGCTTAGTTTCTGGATCATATTGAAAACACCATATTTCATCATCCGTAACAATTGATTTTAGGAAGTTTGGATTATTTTCTGCGACTGCAACGATGTCTCTGGAATAATTGATTCTCGCTGATTTTTGATCGCTTCTTAATGTGTGTGGAACAAACTTCGCACAAACCTTCGTTTTACCCAAATCTTCATGTAATATGGTTCGAATCGTTTCTCTACTGATATTTAAAGCCTCATCCATCATTTTTAATGATGCATTGCGATCGTTTGCAACAAAATCACGTACTTTTTCGATCATTTCGGGTGTTCGAACCAAAATTGGCCGTCCTTTTATTTGTTATCTTCAAGAGTCTCTTTGCCTTCCAAAAAACGCTTATGCCACTCAAAAACAGTTGTACGACCTAGACATTGACTACCGTAAACTTGTTGCATCGATCGGAATGTTTCTGATGTACTTTTACCAAGTTTTGCGTTAAATTTAATCACTGCTCTTTGTTCCATATTAAAATTTCTACCTCGACCAAAATCTTGTTTAACATAAACTGTCATATCTTCGTTATATGTCAACCAAAATGAATGAAACTTTGACAGATGATAGCAAAATGTTCAACCTTTAAAATGCATGTTTGAACGCACAGATGTCGCCACTGGTTGCTGAGATGTGGTTCGTGTCCGGGAACATATTTGTTGCACTGTGTGTGTGTGTGTGTGTGTGTATATATATATACCAGGTGTACGCATAAGTGTTTTTCGGTTTGTTGGTAAAAAAAAAAACAAGGGAAGTTAATTTTTTTTATTCAAAATATTGGCCATCGGCTTCTACACATTTCGCCCATTCTTCAGGTAATTTATGAATACCATGCCAGAAAAACTGCTTGTCTTTTGCGGCAAACCATTCGTCGAGTCATTTTCCAACTTCCTCGAAATTGCTGAAGTGCTGCTCTACGAGCGCGTGCCCCATTGATGCGAAGAGAAGATAGTTAGATGGCGCCAGGTCTGGGGAGTACGGCGGGTGCGGAAGGATGTCCCATCCAAGCGATTTCAAGATGTCTTTCATTGGTTTTGCTGTGTGAGACGGCGCATTGTCGTGTAACAAAATCACTTTGCCATGTCTTTTGACCCATTCCGATCGTTTTTCGATTAATGCGTGGTTTAAATTAATCAATTGTTGGCGATAGCGTTGTGTATTAACGGTTTCGCCGGGCTTCAAGAGTTCATAATACACAATACCGCTCTGGTCCCACCAGACACAGAGCATGATCTTCTTGCCGAAGCGATTTGGCTTTGGTGTTGATGGACCGGCTTCGCCAGGTGAAAGCCACGATTTTTTCCGCTTCGGGTTTTCAAAATAAATCCATTTTTCATCACCCGTCACAATTCGATGCAAAAATGATTTCTTTTCGTAGCGTTGAAGCAGCATTTCACAAGTGACTTTGTGATTTTCCATTTGACGTTCATTCAAATTGTGTGGGACCCATTTACCGAGTTTATTGATCTATCCCATTGCTCGTAAACGTCTGCTGATTGTTTCTTGTGATGCATGTAATGCTTCTGCTAATTGCCGTTGAGTTTGAGTTGGGTCTTCATCCAATAACTCCTGCAATTGCTCGTCTTCGCATTTTTGTGGTCTATCAGAGCGCTCACTGTCTTTCACATTGAAATCACCATTTTTAAATTGTCGAAACCATGTTTCACATGTTCTATCGATGGAGCGTGTTCACCATATGTTTCTACCAGCAAACAATGACTTTCAACAGCCTTTTTCTTTTGATTAAATAAAAAAAGCGTGCCGCAAATGTTCTTTTTCAGGCACAAAACTCGACATGATCACTGAACGATAAAACAAAGACGCTAGTTTTTGGTGGACTCAACTTGTGTGTGTTTGTAGTTAAATGTCAGACGAATAAAATGGCGTATGTGTCAAATTAATACGCTGCGTACTTTTCGCTGACGCCATCTCTTAGGTAAACCAGAAAAAACTTATGCATACATCTGGTATATACAGGGTCCGGCAAAATGATCTCCCACATTTTAATCTTTAATAAAAACGCCATTGTAAATGCTATTTAGATTTTATTTTTATTAACTGAAAATTTATGCTATGCCATTTGTTTTTATTGAGTTTTGAAAATTACAGAGTCCAAGTGGCGAGCATTTTTTTCGATACATTCGAAGCTGATTTCTAAAAGTTTCCATCACTCGAGCAATAATTTGAGGCGATATTCCTGTAATTTCTTAACGTATTGCTGCTTTCAATTCGTCAATGGTTCGGGGGTGGTATTGAAAAACCTTCGCTTTCAGGTAACCCCAAAGGAAAAAGTCGCATGGGGCAAGATCATTTTGTATGGATGAAACTTCAGATCGACGTGTAAAATTCTTCTCACAGAACGATCTGACAAACGCAAAGCAGAGGCATGTTTAACAGCTGAACGGCTAGGAGATCGTTCAACTGCTTCTCTTACAGCTGCAACATTTTCAGGTGTCCGAACACTTCTGGGTCTACCAATTGATTTTCTTTTTAAAGCTGAACCTGTAGCTCTAAAATTTGAAACCCACAACAGTATTGTTTTGCGATCTGGAACTGGAGCATGTCTACCAAGCGCGAAGTGAATACGAAAAATTCTTTGCGTCGTAATCACAGATTCGTTACTTTTCATAAATGTTTCGATAACAAAAGCACGATGCTCGCCCGTCCAATTCATGACGACAACTGAAATGGCAAGGCACGAGCTACCAACCGACTACGCTAAGCTCCCCCTCTCTTCAGTGGTTCGGGGACAGTGGCAGTGCAAAATGTGGGAGATCATTTTGCCGGACCCTGTATATATATATATATATATATATATATATATATATATATATATATATATATATATACAGGATGGGGCAGTAACTCTATTCACTTAGAATGTTTCGCTATTTTTAGAAATACGAAATAATATATTTATTGAAGTTGTATAGCATCAAGAGGGGTACAATATACTAATAGTTTTTTTATGGGTGCGGGCTTTTCGAAGATTTCAAGATTACTTCCACTTCTTTAAATGGAAATGTATGATTTTTTTTAAACAATATGTTTTCTCTAATTATTCTGCATATAAAACTATTAAAGTGGTGGTATCAAAAAACCAATCTCGTTTATGAAATATTTTTTACTTTATTCTGGCATATACATATATTGACATGAAATATTAAATAACTTGTAAATTATTATTTTTTGTAATCCTTAATAATTTTATGAATAGAATAATGAGATAAATCAATTGAATGAAAGAAAATAACCAGTTGCTTATTTAAAAAATTGTTCTTTTTACATACATATTTTTTTTAAGCAACTATGTGTTTCTTTCCACCAATTTATTCATATCAATACTCTGTTCATAAAAGTATTAAGGTTATAAAAATTATTATAAAATTATATTAACGATTATAAAAAAATGAATTGTTTATAAGTTATTTTATGTCAACATTATGTCAGAACAAAGTATAAAATGTCACGTAAATTATTGGTTTCTTGATATACTATCTTAGTACTTTTATGTGCAGAATACTCAGAGATATTATATTGTATAAAAAAAATTATAGAAATCCATTATAAAAGCGGAGATGACCTTAAAATCATCGAAACGCCTCTATCCATAAAAGAATGTTATAGTATACACTCTATACAACTTCAATAAATATATTATTACGTATTAAAAGTAGCAGTAAATATTTTAAGTGGACAGAGTTATTGCCCTACCCTGTGCATATATATATATACATATATATATATATATATATATATATATATATACGTTTATTATATACTTTTATTTAAAAGAGGACATACCTCGCAGATAAAATTATATCCAAAGTAGTAATGTCCTAAGCCAATTTCTACTTTTGTCTGCTTTATTTGCAATATAAACTGCAAAATCTAATTTAAATAAATAATTAATAAGCGTTAAATATATACTAACATTATTAATAGTTCGGATACTCGCATAAATTTTATTAAACGGATAAGTAAACTTAAGACATTATTATAAAATATCCCCTGCAGGGGATGGGATCATCTCGGATGCGATCCGGCACTCCTGCATCTTGATATGATTCCACTACGGGTTTAGTGAACCCGCAGTGCCTGAGCTCTCGTAATCTCTTCCCTTGCACCACTGGAAGAGATCGAGCGTCCGAGATTACACCCGATCTCTTGGACGATGAGTTGGGCCCTCTATAAAAGGTCCCCCTGTCTCATGGTAGAGGTGCGCGGCCACGAGATAAATGGGTGATGGGAGAATCATTCAACAGCGGCCAAGTGGTCAGAGCGCAAAGACGCTAGTGACTGTGAGTATGTTTAACTCTAAATATTAAACAACAATGTATATAGTGTACACAGAGTTAACAATAGTGCGTAGATTACTACTTTTATGGATAAGACAGATGACTATGGGGGATGACGGTAATCTTGAGATGTTGGCTAGTGACGTGGAACTGACGTGCGGCACGTTTCTTCCCGCGAAATTGGTTATTATTGTTTGAGATCGGTAATTCGAAAAGAAAAGCAAGAATTCTTTCAGTCGACCGACAGTAATTGTCATTGAACGCATGCATAAATTGAGCTCGTGATTTCATCTCGAGCATGATCTTAATCCTCGTTAAAATCATTGAATTCGTCGTTCTTTGTTCTTTTTAAAAACAATTCGTTACACGCAAACAAGTTGTCGTTACCGGTAACGGACAATCGAAAGTTCTAGAACGAATCAATTCGCGCACGCGAGCGCCGCGCTCCGACGAATACGTCACGCGCTGTCACCAATCCCACGCACGGATTTTCTGCCGCGCATGACTGTTACGTTGAACGTCGCTAGAAAAGAATCCAAAGCGCCAATCAATTTTGTACACCTAATGCCACGTAATAATTACGATTGTGGCAAATTTTTATTGGATTTTTCCCAAAAAAGAAAGCTCAGGCCGAAAGCAATAAATGCTTCGATCTAGCCGTCCTCCTTCTTACTTCGAAAAAGTTCTTACTTGTAAAAGTTCTTAGAGTCTAACAGTTCTTAGAGTTCTTAGAATCATAATCTCGCTTCGTAAAATCGCCGTGCTAACCGCTTAGTGAAATCGCTATAAACCGAATCCTTCAAGAAGTGCCGAGAAAATCGCTGAGATTTTCCATCACCGCGATTCCAAACTCAATTTGGAAAAGGTGACCGCATTTAATATTCTGCTAATCTAGTATTTAATTAATTATATTTTTTGACTCTGTAACTGATTATATTAAAGAAATTCTTTTGTTAAATTACAAAGAAACTGAGTTCTCTTTACTGTCGTGTATCATACCAGCCATGTGCCGGTCTCGCACTCGAATCTTTTCGCGCGGTGCGCTTTCGCACAATTATACATTGTCCTATTATACATTGATGGATCAATTGGGATCGATATTGATCCTTTAGTGCCCGCTCGTTGGATTTTTTCGCGTCGCGTAGTGACCTGGTGACTTCATCTTGTGGATTCTAGTGCTTTGTTGGAGTTTTTATTTGTTAGTGACGTTTACTGAATCCTGATAGGGACCTCTCTTCGTGTGAGCACTGAGATCGAGATGGCCATAGACTTCATGAACTGGGACTTTTTCATTGCGAGATCTGATGAAGATATACTCCAAGATGTGGTTTAGCCCGCTGGGTTTTGCTGTTTGTTCTTTATCTTGGAGATGTGGAATAGCTTGGCAGTAGTTGGTGAATACCATTCCAATTTTATTGCCAAGAATAAACTATATCTGTGTGTGAGATGTCTTTTGTGAAATTGTTGATGGACAAAGGTAAGCTCAACATCTAGCTTGTGATATACCTTTGCCGGCCGCTTAATGGTGTCATCCTTGTTATTGGGTGGTTGTCCGTATTGATAGTGCCGCGAGAACTGGATAGAGGTGGGCTGGGTGATCTGCCGGTGAGTCACTTGGCTTCTGTCTCATCGCCGGCAAAATTATACAACATGAATAGTTCAAATAAGGATACGACAAGGCGGGAGTTCGGATCCCCGTCACAGTTTCCCGGGGATAGTGTCCGTGCTCCCAAGCGATTGACCCCTTCGGGGGAATCGCCATGCCAGGAGCAAGTCGTGGGGTTGCCGGCGGGCTCCGCGACCGATATAGTTATCGCTAAGGAACCGCTAAACAGGCTGATTGAGAGATATGTGAAACACCCTCTGGTTCAACTACTAGGCTAAGTATGCTGAGAACGGCGAAAACCTGCTGTCGTTTTGGAGAAGTTGCCCGATGCTCTATCTTGTGCAATCTCCAAAGCATGCTAATAATTGGCAATCAGGATACAGTGATGATTAGAAGAACGGCGCTGAAAAGTCTGTAATCGTCTCAAACGTGCGTATTCCGAGAGAGTTGCGGATAGTTGTGGACGGTGATATCCTTAATTCATCTGTCACCGCTGTTGAGACATCGGATGCCCCGATAATCATCGAGAGCTCGAAAGTGTCCAGCATATCAATGGAATCAATGGCGTCAACCGATGCTGTGGCGCCTAGAGGGGAGAAAAGGGAACGGAAGCCGAAGGGAAGTAACGTTCCTGGTTCTAGATCGCTCTCTAAGATGGGAGCGAATAAAATGGACTATGATGAAGACGTTTTGGACTTTTTAAAAATCACCAAGAGAGATCATCAGGTTGGGAAGCGTAGGAAGCTACAGGAGTGTCCCTTGGATGATGCTCTGTCCTGAGGCAAAAGGCGGCGGTTGACGAGATTACATACCTGTTCCCACAGATGTCGCCAAAAACTATAATGACGGAGATTCTGAAGGTCCTGGATATGGCGAGTAATGCTCGGAGGAGAATGACTTCCATGAAGGGGAATCTCCGCCGGTCGATAATCATCGGCATTGAAGTGGCTAGGCAGACGGTCTAGCACCTGGCGGCGAATTCTGCTAGGACTCAAGAGCCTGCGGAGATTATGAGCAGCAGATGTTTGGAGTTGGAGCGAGAGATCACGACTTTGAAAAGGCAGATGAAGGCGATTCAAATGGACAGAGACAGCCTTAGGGATGAGGTTAGGAATCTACGTCGAGAACTCCTAACTCGGAGAATGATGAAGGGAGACAGTCGAAAATAGACTGATGACGTGAATGATCCTGACTTTCTGGAGTCTGGGCCTTCTCGCGAGTTTCATACGACTCGTGAGATAGAGGACATACCTCCGGTTCATCGTCCTCCCCTGAGAGGAATCTCTAGGAGGATTCCGGAGGACTCTACAGTGCGTAGAAAATTGGTGGACAAGGAGGAACGCATTATTGCTTCCTCTGTGGCCAACGAAAACGAGAATCCGAGAGGACGAAAGATAAATTCCAGAGACTGGCTTCCTTCTTCCGGCCCCAATAAGGGCGAAGCCTGGAGGACTGTTCCGGAAAGAAGAAAGAAGAAGAGGAGAAAAAAGGGCAAAGGGATCAGTTCTGAAAAGGGTGTGGTGACGACATCAGCTCCTGTGGCGGAGGTGTCCGACAGTGGTGGTGGTATTGTTGCCGCAGTGAGAAAGGACGTTACATTTGGTGCTCTGACGCGTGATGATTCTCATGGGGCTGCAGCCTCCTGATTTAGTGCTCGTTCCCATGTGGGACTCGGGGTTCAGCATGCGGTCTCCTCGTGCTGGGACGCAGAGGCCGAACTCGGCTGTGGTCCTCATTCGCTGTGAGGAAGGAGGCCCTACGTACGCGGAAGTAATGGGAGAAAGCAAGATCTGGAATCTCTCTGAGGATGAACTTAGTATTACGAATTCTAAGGTTAGGAAGGCACAGACCGGTGGTTTTCTGCTTGAAATAGGGAGAGGATTCTGGACCTAAAGCGGATTTCTTAGCAGATAAGCTTAGTTCCCTGTTCAAGGACCGAAAGGAGGTGAAGATGGTGCGCCCGGTCAGGAAGACTGAATTCCGTCTTCTTGATCTGGACGAATCGGTGACTGCTGAGGAAATCAAGGAGATTGTCGCGGCACGAGGGAAGATGCAATTGAGTGACATCCGTGTAGGCCCATTGAGACCTGATAGGGACGGCCTCAACACGGCGTGGTTACAATGCCCTGTGATATGTACTGAACTGCTGCAGAGGGGGGTAGTTTGCGTGTAGGATGGTCGTGAGTGCGCATGATACCACTAGTGAGAAGAAGGCTGCAGTGCTACAAGTGCTTCGCGGTAGGTCACACCAGGGTGCTATGGACAAGAGCGCTGCAGGAGCGCTGTGGACAGGAGCGGTGGATGCTTTAACTGTGGTAAAGAGGGCCATACTGCTGTTGGTTGTAGGACTCCGCCTCACTGTCCGGTATGTGCTATTAGAAACCTGCCGGCTGGGCACAGGGCTGGAGGAAAGGGATGCGTTCCTTATTACAGTTCGAAGCGAGTGATAGTGGCTGCTGAGACGAGTGGTAACGATAGAAGGGGTCATGAGCAAGAGGAATCAACTGTCCCTGTGTCGGAAGATGTTCCCCCTACGGAGGAGGGGATGGAAGTTGATTTGTCCAATGGCTAGCATTGGACAAATCAATGTGAACCGATCGCGACCTGCGCAGGACCTGATTGCGCGGGTGTGTGAGGAAGAGAGACTTGGACTCATGGCAGTTTCGGAGCCGCATTCGACAAATGACGGACGTTGGCTCTTCTCCTTGGATGTTCCGCCGACTGCTGTCTTGATCTGGCAGTATTCTTATGCGGACGTTCCGTGTGCGCCTTTATTTAGGGGGAAGGGTTTCGTTGCGATTGATTGGGGAAGGATGATTTTTAGCTATTACTTCTCCCCCAACCTGCTGGACGTGGATTTTGAAAGGGGATTGCACGATTTGGGTGCTCGCATCCTGTCGTGCAGTCAAAGACCTTTGTTGATTTTGGATGATTTCAACACCAGGTACTTTGCATGGGACTCGATGCGAACCGGAGAGGTAGAATTTTGTCAGGCTGGGCAGGGGATTTGGACCTGGTCCTATTAAACAGTGGTTTTGTGCCCACTTGCGTGCACCCGCGTGGGGCGTCATGCGTGGACCTCGTCCTCGACGGCTCGCAGAGTTAGCGATTGGCGCGTGGCGGTAGATGTCGAGTCTCTTTCGAATCACCGTTACGTCCTTATGAGGGTACAGGAGAGAATATTCGGTTCTCTAAGGAGAACTGATGGGAAAACAAATACTTTCCACGGTGGAATATTGGTAGGGTCAATATGGATCTATTAAGCGCGGCAGCCAACGTAAAGGCTTGGTCCTCTCCTCTTCATGGGGATGTGGCGACGGAATCCCTGGCTTATGGGCTGAATGCGGCGTTGACAGAGATCTCGGACGTCTCGATGCTGCGTTTGAGGGCCACCGGTAGACGTCGGTTTATTGGTGAAATGAGGAGATCGCTGATCTCCGGGTCCGTTGTGAATTCGGAGAAAATTATTAAGACAACATAGAAGGTACCATGACTCCGAGATGGTCCGAGGTCTCTAGTCTGAACTGAAAGAAGGAAGAAAGGCACTCAGGGGGGGCTATTAGGAGGTCGAAGATGAACCTATGGCGGGATCTTCTCGATACTCTTGATAAGGATCCATGGGGCATGTATCGTATAGTGCTCAATAAATTGCGGATGGGTGCGTATCGACTTATTGAGTCTCTCCCTCCAGGAATCGTGCGAGAAGTGATCGGGGCGTTATTCCCTCCTGGTGCGGGGGAGATGTTGCCGCCTCCCCGTCCAGTGGGATGACGCCTTGGCTATAACTGGCGAGGAGATCAAGACTTTGTTCGCCAGAATGAACATTGGTAGGGCTCCTGATCCTGATGGGATCATCGGTACGTGTGATATCTTGGTCAAGCATTGGATAAGCTGCTTTACGGCGTGTCTCAGGGAGGGGGTGTTTCCATCCAGTTGGAAAAATGGCGCGGTTGGAGCTGCTCAAGAAACCGGGGAAGCCTGATCGGGCGCCGTCGTCCTACAGGCCAATCTGTCTTCTGAGTGAAGCAGGAAAGCTGCTAGAGAGGATTATCTGCAACCGACTGACGCAGTGTCTGGATGAGTCTGGGGGTATCTCGGAATCTCAATTCGGATTCAGATCGCAAAAATCGACGGTAAATGCTATATGGAAGCTTCGTGCGATGGTGGATGATAGAGTGCGGGATGTGGGGATGATGTTGGCTGTGTCTTTTGATATAGCCAACGCCTTCAACTCCCTCCCGTGGCCTGTCATCAGAGATGCGCTAGTGGAAAAGAGGGTTCCGAGATATCTCCGGCGCATTATGGATAGCTATCTGGACAGATGGTTATCTAGAATGATTCTACATAAACAAGGACGATAGGTATGCAAGATACCCTATGATGCGCGGAGTTCCTCAGAGTTCGGTCCTGGAACCGACTTTGGAATGTCGGATACGACTCCGTATTGCGTGTAGGCTTGCCGTTGGGTTGTTCCGTTTTGTGCTACGCGGATGATATTCTTTTGGTAGTGAGAGGGCTGTCCTTACGCGAGGCGGTTGTTAGGGCGGAACTGGGGGCGGCTGTTGTAGTCGAGGCGATCAAGCGGTTAGGTTTCGAAGTGTCGATAGGCAAAACGGAGGCCATAGCATTCATGTGTGAGGTACCGAATGCAAGCATTAGAATAGGAGATGCGAAAGTCGAATTGCGGTCTTCGATGAAATATCTAGGATTGGTGTTAGACTCTAAGTAGTCCTTTCGAGAACACTTTCGTCGACTCTTTCCCAGGGCTCTGAGGATGGCAGCGGCAAATTAACGGCCAATATTGGTCCTGGGGAGTGCAGGCGTCGGTATATGCTAGCGTCGTTATATCTGCCGTTTTATATGGATCTCCTGTGTGGACCCAAGCGGTAGCGAAGGATCGCACCATTCGACATGACGCGGCTAGACTGCAAAAACAGCTGGCACTTAGGATTATAAGGGATTATAGAACTATCTCCTATGAGGCGTCACTAATATTCGCGAGACTGATCCCGTTCGATCTGCTTGCTGATCGTCTAAGACGATCTTATTTGAGGCGGCGAGCTTACATAGAGTGAAATGATTTCATCGCTCCCAGGACGATGGGCCATATTCGCGATGAGGAAACGGAGAGGTCTGTGGTTAGATGGAATAGGCGGCTCGAAGAGCTTCCCCGAAACGCACCTGGGGCTGCTGTTCGGGGGGCTCTCGTAGGCAGACTGACGAGGTGGATGAGGAGGACTCATGGTGGCCTTACTTTTAGGATGACCCAGGTCATTGTGGGTCACGGATGTTTTGAGGCCTATCTATACGAGATTAGAAAGGCGGAGACTCCAATTTGCCAGCACTGTGGTGCTGTTATTGATAATGCCGTGCATGCACTCCTTCACTACCCTTCGTGAGCGGTGGAGAGAGGAAATTTGTTTGTGGCTCTCGATTTGGATTTAGATCTAGAAGGAGAGTTTAATTTGGTGATTGGGGCCATCATGTGCTCCTCTAAAGTCTGGGCTGCATTCGCAAATTTCTGCGAGACAGTAATGAAAAGAAAGGAAGAGGCGGAGAGGAATCGAGAGAGGAATTGGAGAGAGTCGTTACTTCTTCCTGTGCCTTCTATTCCTTCACGGGATTCACCTCTTCGTAGCGGAAATATATCTTTGTAAATAATGTGTATATATGTAAATATAGTTTAGTTAATATTAAAGGATGTTCCCGTGCGTGCGGTGGGAGCCATCCCGTTGGCATCGTAGGTGCCCTGAAGTAATACCGGTTGGTGGTTCCGGGGCACTCACATATATGCATGGAGGTAATGCTAGGACAAGAAGCAGTTTTTCAGTCGATAAGCGGTCGTTCCGGTGTATCCAGATGACGCGGCGGTCGAATCCGGCACCCAGTGGTGCGGGCTGCTGGGCATCCCTCCCGCCCCACTGATGGGTGTCTCATCCGGCTCCCCCACGAGAGAGGGCGCAAAGATTTTCTCCTCCTACGCAAACAAAAAAAAATTATTATAAGATATCAATTATATTTCATTGTCACAGATATCAAAGAGCAACCTATCTGTTTAATGATATTCGTTTAATGATATTTCAATATTTTTAACTTCATATGTGCAAAAATTAATCTATTTTTATAATTTCATAATATATTGTAGCATATACAATAGAATGTGAACATAGTAAATAATGAATTAAATTTTAGACAAATTTAATACATTTTCAAGAATTAAGTTATTTAACTACAATGTTTTAATTTAATTAACGACATATTGTGAAGAAGCAAGGCTGACATATAGAAATTATTAAAAAATAAATAACTCAAAAAGGTTATAACAACCAACATTACGAATTTAACGTATTGTTTTTATTATGTGTATTTATGAGATGTTTGTACACATCAACAACAATTACAAAAAAATTAGTCAATTATTTTCAATTCTATATATATTTGGAGCGTATTTGGCAGAATATCTATTAGCGTCATAGTAGCATGATAGTAGCATCATATTTATGATAGGACATAATGTTTCAGAAGAAAGTGGAAAGTATGGAAATACGTTTCAAAGGAAACGTATTTTGATCATATTGAATTTCTTCTAAGTGATGGTGTCAAAAAGATATGAAGATAACCTCTATTTTTTTTCAAAGAAATTGTATGATTCTTCTTACACAATATAATTCCTCTAATTATTCTGCATATAAAAGTATTAAGGTAATGACATCAAAAAATCAATTTATGAGATATTTTACACTTTATTGTGGCATATGTTGACATAAAATATTAAATAACTCGTAAACTATTAATTTTTTGATAATCGTACCTTAAAACTTTTACATGAATTGAATAATGAGATGAATCAATTGGTGAAAAGAAAACTCAGAATCACTTATTTAAAAAATTATACATTTTGCATACATATTTTTTTTAAGCAACTAAGTGTTTTCTTTTCACCAATTGATTCATTTCATTATTCTTCATAAAAATATTAAGATACGATTATTAAAAAATTAATAGTTTACGAGTTATTTAACATTTTATGTTAATATATGCTCGAACAAGGTATAAAATATACCGTAAACTATTGATTTCTTCATATCACATACTTACTTTAGTACATTAAACTAACAGATGAAGAAAAAATACAGAGTATGCTATTTTAAATTTCATATTGAAATATTTCCAAAAGTACAAAGGATGCCGAGAAATGTCAGATACAAGTAAAATGATTTCAAAAGCAACGTATTTTGAACACGGTTTTTTCTAGAAGGGAACGGCAAAGAGATGAAAGGTCACTTCCATTTTTTAAAATAAAATTATATGAATGAATGCTGAAGAGGGTGGTTGCGGTGGAACGAACGCTGCTGAGGCGAAGTCGCGGACCACGCCAAAGGTCGTCTCGCTTTCTCTTTCGCCCGCATCGTTTCATAATCTTCCTGGTATGGCCTGCAGCTGTCCCCCACATCTCCCTTTATCCATCGGTTTTCCGTTTCTCTTTTCCATTTTCGGTACCGATCTTTCTTTTTCTCCGTCGCTCTCTCTATGTCGCGGATTCTCTCTTCGCATCGCGCTCCCACAGCATGTTCTTCGCCACCCTACACACCCTACGAGGTGGAAAAGAGGTAGGAAGAAGAAGGAAGAACGGCAATTGAAGACGAGATGGAGAGAGAGAGAGAGAGAGAGAGAGAGAGAGAGAGAGAGAGAGAGAGAAAGGAGAGTGAGGGACTCTGCCATCTTATGTACTAGATATCGGGACGAAGGTGTAGGGAGGGAAGCGAGAGAGAGGCCGACGGCTTTTGCGAGAGAGCGAGAGAAAAGACAACCTACCCTGGTGTATATAAATACATAGTTCCGTATAGTTCCCGGAGAATTAAAGAATCGACTTCTCATCTGAAAGCATCTCTTTCGCTAATCGACCGACGCTCCCGTAAAATACTCGTCGATTCACCATACCAATTGTTTTCTCTTTCTCTCTCTCTTTCTCTCTTTTTTCTTGTCAAGTAACGATCGTTTCAAAAATCGGTAACAAAAATATTCTCCTGACAAAGTATGATATTTAACGAAGTAATGTAGTATCAAATGGAACTAGTACGAGCTTGGAAAAAAAGTATCGCGAGTTATTGACAATATCAAAGGCCGTCAAAAAATTACGTTTCACTCTTTTTCTTTTTTTTTCTTTTTGATTTTATTGTTTGATTTTTCTGTACCACGTATACGTATTGCACGTGAAGATTTATGATTCCATATATTAAGAAGTTATATATTAAGAAGAAGTCATTCTATCCAATCCTAATATTAAATGTTGAATAGCCACGTCCTATTTGTATTTCTCTTACTAATGCATTTTTCTTTCCGTAAGAACATTGTTGAATTTCAAGAGTAGAATATCGAGATTCTTCTTTCTATAAGTTTCTATTTTTTTAAATAAATTATGATTATCAGATGTGTTTTTAATTCCGTTTCCCGGATCCGTCAAATATTGAAGTCGTTACGGAAAGCCCTTTTCGCTGTATATATAAAGGTTCTCCATGAAGGTTTCTTTTTTTCAACGTTGTTATAAATGTCGAGTTCTTTTCCACTTTTTTATATGTTTACTATCGACCATCAGATTCGTGATTTCATTCTGATCAAAATGTCTTATACATCTGTATTTGAATATTCAATTAACAAAGAGAATTGCATATAAACAGAGTGAAAAAATTTGTGCTAAATTTTGTACAATTTACATGTCCCAAATGGTCCACTCAAATTTTTGTGTTAATCTAATAAATATGTTAGAAAGTGATACAAATATTATGTAAAAAATGAACACAAGAAGCATAAAACTTTGACATAACATAAAAACAAATTTTATATTGAATTGACACATTTATAATGTTATATTTAACTGAAATTAGATGCTATTTTTTAGATACATTTTTAGTTTAAATGATACCTCTGGGATATTTAACATGTGCAATATATAGATTTAACAAATATTTACTGTTACAAAGAGGAAATAATACAAAAATATCTGTACCTTTTTACATATAAAATACACTGTCACTAGTACTGAACATATTTCTTCAATAAAATTAACATTTATAATAATTTATTAAATCTACACACACATTTTATTCATTTAATATTAGAATTTATGTTTTAAAACTACATTATATGTTTACTTATCTATAAATTTTGTTATTTTAACAGTGGGAAATGTTAAATTTTAATTTAACACAAATTATTCAAATAACACAATCATATTATGTTAAATTAAAAACTCGGATATGTTGAAAATTCAACACTAACTTTTAACAAGGATTTGAGTGGATCGTTTCTAACACAAACACAAAATGTTTTTTGCTGTTTAAAATTAAATACAATGTAATAGGCTCCAACGAATGAAATTCAAATAATCAAATTGCCAAAAAGGCAGGAACTTGTTGTTACTATATCATATTTATATGTTTATTGTAGACTAACAATTGCATACATGCAGACGTTTCGATCATCGTTTTTTACATCAGGTCCTCTTCAGTGTAATAAAATTAACGCTACTATTTTATATTACAAAATCTTCGTAAATTCATGATCATATCGAGATTCCTATATATTTTGAACATTAATTATCATAAATGAATTTATCCATAATGCCCTGCGGTGAATATTAAGTGTATGTCAGTGTAGTATTAAACATGAAGTATCGAATACAACAACTGAACGTCCCTGAACTTCTAATCTCTTGTTATATATGCTATGAATTGAATTTTTTATTTATTGCTCCATCAGAAGTAGAAATATATAAATCTTACTGTCTTAGATGATTCACTCAATTTAATATTAAGAATTCACAGAGATAAAAATCCCTCTTAATCGATTGTTAACAGTAATGGCAACATATATACACAATATCTTGAAAAGATCAAACATGTTTTTAATGATAGATGTTTTAGTTGATTTGTAGAAATCTCTTTCATTCTTAGAGACAGATGTTGCCGTTTCGAGATGTAAAAGTCGTACAAGATTACATTACGTTCTGATTTTAAAGATTGATGTTTCTTCTATAAACTCGCAAATTATGTAAAAATCTCTCCCCTCCAAAATAATCATAGTATCGACATAGTAAAGGTAATCGGAAAATCTGAAGAAATTTTTACAAATTAGGGACTTATATAAAAAATATACAAAATTCTTTGCTTTAATGCCTTTAAATATGAATGTCATAAGTTTATATTGTTAGAAAGGCACACATATTTTCATTAAGCCATTTATAACAATTTAATTTAAATTAAGTGTTTATTTATCTAGCAACTTTGAAAAGAAAAAAATGATAATTTCTTGAGACTATTAGAATCTCTGGCTATAAATGACTACGCGGTTTTATTTTAATAAGAAAAAAACATATACTTCAGAAATGAATAAATTTAAATGAATAAAAACTGCAAAAATTTGTAATTTTTATTTACAATTCTAACTTTAGACTCATAATTAATAATTTTAAAACTTTTAAATATCAACTTGTACGTATTTAAAAAAAAAACTTATAAAAATCTATAAACTTTTAAGAATGGTCACTTCTATTTTCAATATTCAGAATTTTCTTGACTGCAGAATCTTTAGCCTGCTTGAAAACCGGAATATACAAAAAATGTTACGAGTTTCAGATAAACCGCGGAATTCTTTTCAGCACGAAAACCGTACAAGGCATTCATTCTGTCCTGCGAGAATTCTACTCTGCGAATCTCACTTTTCCGACCTGACTTCCTCGCAACTCCGACCATCTTTTGTCTTTATTCAATATTCGGTGACCAACAAGGATAAATGATACTCGAGGCAATAAAGTTTGAGAATTTTTGAAGGCAACTCGCCTTGTTTCCAGGGTTCCAAATTCTATCTACTCGAGTAGAGATCCGCAAGAAAAGAAAATAATTATTATTTTATATAATAAAATAATTTTATTTATATTTTATATTTTATATAATAAAAAACGTGATTAAAATGGATTGAAATTTTTTTCTATCCGAATGTATATTTTGAACAGCGAATACTTTCTTTGGATTCAATTGGATTCAATTAGATTCAATTGGATGCAATTGGATTGTAAAACTGCATTTTCTATTCCAAATTATGAATTGAACAATATTCACAATGCACAGAAAAAGCTAATATTATTTTTAGATTGAAAAGCATAGAGATATGCTCCATGCAATTCTTATAAATGAATAAAAATGCATTCAGGATTGAAAAGCATTCATTATAACATTCGTGAATCAATATTTCTGAAAATCTGAATCCATTTCAATTCATTTCATTTTCGTTTGCTGAGTGATTATACTGTATATATGAGTTCTTCACTTTTCTTGGCGTCTGCGTAGTAACGTCTGCCATATTGCATGATTGGACGTGTTGAGACCACGTCTTTTCTCTCTCGGTTAGAAGAAGATCAACAGCGAGTGCGGTATAAATATGGCGTGTTTCAAAGTCTACCCTACGCGAAAATATCTAAATGTCAAAGCATGATACAAGCATTTAACATATCCAGCATCCCATTAAAAATATAATAATAGGTTTATTTATAATGGATTTATCGCGCACGCACGCACGCACGCACGCACACTGGAATATACTTGCTGGAACCACCATCCCTTCGCTTTCCTTCATCGCCAATATCTATTACTATAAAACGATAATTGGCATCTGCAAGTGCCACAATCTTTAATGCACAGTGTAACACGGATTGAGAATCTTTCTAAGAAATTTTCTCATCAAAGATTCGAGAGAGTAATACGTCGCGATCTTCTTAATCAAGATCGTAATTAAGGTATATCAACAATTAAATCGCAAATATATCAAATCATGCATGTGATTTTGCTATTAAATATTGCTGTTCCATTGCGTCTTCCATTTTTATTGAGAGACATATGTTTCTTTGTTAAGTATCTCTCTTATCTACTTCGCATTTGATATTCCACCACGGAGGAGGAATGAGTACTATTACTCCCCCGACCGGCTGCGACGGCGTACGGATCGTTCCGTTCTCATCTCCGCGTTCGTACCGTTCGTCATCACGTTCTGGAGAGAAACTTTGTGCGTGTATCTATACCAAACAAACGTATATAATTTGACTTTTTAAACTTATTCTTGATTTTAAATATCAATCGCGAGCCAAATACTCAGTTAAATAGTGCTCTGAAAATTAATCAACATTGAATCGGTGAAAGAAGATAAGCGAACAGCGAACAAAGTGTTAAGTGTCCAAGTATTATTGTTACTACAAAAAGAACAAGTTGGATCAACAACAAGAATTCGCCGTGGATCTCTCCCGAGATTCGGGGTATCTGCGGTTCTAATCGACCAACATGTGGTCAACATAATACCATTATCCTCAAAGTTACATGGTTCCCGACAGATCTGAGAGCAGCTTGAATTGTTGGAGCCATCAGAGTCAGATAAGTTAATGTTTCTTTTAAAATTAAATTAAGTTCAAAGCTGACAAACTGCACGCATATTCGATAATATTTAGGAATTAATATCTCTTTAACTATTGCGAAACTTGTAAAATGGTAGAGGACTTTTCTAATATTATTTTATTTCTGTTCATTTTTATTTGAGTAACTTAGTTTTTCATTATTATTAGTGTTGTCACTACTTGTGCTCTTCTTCTTGCTTTGACCATTTTTATAATAATACACAGAGAATTAATATTTCTGCGCAATCTATCCATATTTACATAAAGTTGATGACACATCAATCATTTTACGTAAATCTAGAATTAAACCAAAAGAACGAGAAATAAGATGTAAAATCGGTAGTTACTGCAAATATTTACATCTCACGAGGCACTTTTTACCTCTGTTAAGATAGCCCCCCTACCAGTGATAAATGAATTCTAACTTATACTAAAATTATGTGTTTCATGGGTTGTTTAATTAGGTGCTTCATGGAACGACTAAATTAATTCGAAAATATATATTATATAATATATATTTATATATATTATACAAATATATTCATTTTGTTTGTGACACTGGTGTCATCTTGTATGGAAGGCTTGCCAAGCCGATATAATAACGACGACTTTCTTTGTTGGAATAATTCCGTGTTCGATAATTAATGCATTGGTTAGATGCGTACACAGGTAATTCACACTTGGTACGACGTCGAGTAGTTTCTCACAGCCGTTCGAAAGAAAGTGTATTGCGAGCAGCAACGAGACTGGCAAATCTCGCCGGAGATTCAAGTAATTCTTGCGCACTGAATGCTCTCGCGGTATGCGTATACTCAGAACGTAACAAACGGTAGCGTTAATATGCGACGGAGCTTCGCGTGTGGTTCGCATTTAATAATTGGAGAAGAAACGTTACGAATGAATAGCAATAAATGATCCGTATTGTTCGGGATCGGGAAGCGAACTGAACGTTTATACGCGGAACTTGTGCGCGATCGTCAACTTTTCGAGTGTTGCAAAAGGGGAGTCGCGTGCCATCTGAGACAAATAGCATGATTAAGGGGATGCTGGAGTGTCCTGTTTTATCATTAAATTTTAAAAACGCCTTTCTCGTAACTGTGTTTATGGAGTGAAAAATCCTTCTCCACAATTAAAGTATCGACAACAACGCAAGTCGCCAGCTACATTTGAATACGAAAAACGAAAATTAAAGACTTACAGTTTTGTTATCGGCTTCTGTAGTCAACACATCACAATATGTGTTGCATATAAGAGTTTCAGATCTTGCACGTTTATGAAAAGTAGCTGACGAATTGCGGAAAATCTAAACGAACAATCCTATGCTTTTAGAAACGCGGTAGGAGTTTTAGTATAAGAGAAAGGCGTGTACAAAAATTTCGTTTGTATATTACGAGTGAAATTGATGTGTAGCCATGAAACTGAGCAGTATTTTAGTTCCACGATATTCCGATAAGCGGCGCTGTCATGAAAAGTGTGTCGCTGAACCATAGAAATGATCTGAATTATCGACTTACTCAGGCCCATATCAATAAACGTGCCCTGGTCAAAGTTTTTTCTTTTGAGAGGAAAAATAATAAAATAAATATGATATTAGTTATTTCAATTTTGTTAAAATAATTTCTTCCTAAACAAAAAACATATTATATTTTTTACATATGAATACAAATGAAGATAATTATTTTAATTACACTATTCTGTCTTTTACATACATTTTATTTAGTAAATTATTATATATATGCACTATATAAAATAACATATTATATATATATATGTGTGTGTATATGTATGTACGTATGTATATATGTATGTGTGTGTATATATATATATATATATATATATAAAATATATAATAGCATAAATACACACGCGTGTGCGTATGTATGCGTGTGTGCGCGCGCGCGCGCGCGTGTGCATGTACATATATACAACACATGTTTAAACTTTATTTACTGAATTATTTACACATGCATATATCAAGGTTCGGAACGTGATGTGTTTCGGTTGAGCTTTCTTTCTGCTCGGATGTCGGAACGACAAGCAGCAATCTCGTAGCAGACGTAGCATATAAATGAAATTTTCGAATACTCTGCTCTTACACTAAAGCTTGTAACTCGTTTCTGCAAGCATAGTATTGTTCTTTGAGGTTTTCTGTAAATCGCCAGCTACTTATGCAAGGTCTGAAATTATTGTATACAGCACATTTTTGACTCGACTCAGATGTCGAATCTTAATAAGAAGCGCCATTCCTCCTATCGGTCGCGCGCAAACGAAGTAGTATCGCTATTCAACTATAGAAATGGATTGAACCATTGTAAATAAACCAGCAATATATTATCAGCCGGAAACGCCATAATAATATATTTTTATATATATAGAAATATATATCAGGATCGTTGTTTAGAGAAGGAATCGTGCGTCCTTGCTGCATCGACGATGATGCCAGAATCGATAGAAATCACATTCTTGAATTGCAGAACGAATTATTGAAACAGAAGTACGACAGAGTGAGACAGAGAAAAAACAAAAAAGGATAGAAACTCCGATTGTAATCGGTGAGACGCATGCCGAGCTGGGTTCGTCGAACGAAACAGCGAGTCTATCCTTCAGAGTCTCTCTCTCTCTCTCTCTCTCTCTCTCTCTCTCTCTCTCTCTCTCTCTCTCTCTCTCTCTCTCTCTCTCTCTCTCTCTCTCTCTCTCTCGCTCCCTCTCCCTCTCCCTACCCCTCTCCCTCTCCCTCTCCCTCTCCTCTCCCGCTCCCTCTCCTCTTCTCTCCTCTCCTCTCCTCTCCTCTCCTCTCCTCTCCTCCCCCCCCCCAATCTCTCTACGGTCGCTTGTTTCTAGCGATCGAAAATGCTTTCTGGAAAATTTCGGCTGCTCAATGTATATAATTAAGAGGAGAAGGAACATTATAGATAACATATAAGTTTTAATAAATTATGCTAATTCTATATCCCTCCAATTTATGTATAATAGCAAAAATAATTTCAAAACACGATAATTTACGGGATATTGATATTTCTATGATTTTCCATGAGCCTTATATACCACGTTCATAGAAATCATTTGCAAGACCTCGGCGTGGTCTCACGCGTAAGATGCGAGATCTGAATGTTAGAGATCTCATGATCAATTCCTTTTTTTTTCATAATTTTTTTTTTAAATAAGTGACATTGTTAACAAACATATATTACAGGCTAAATATATTTCTATTTAATTATTGAAATTATATGTGTATTTCTAAACGTTGTAATTTACCTTTAGAAAAAATCCAAAAAAAATCATGTTTCTGTAATAATATTACGTCGATCAGTACTTTCTGTGAAATATTTTTTCTGTAATTATCATCGAAAGAAAATTCTGATAATCAGTCAAATCGCAAAAGTGCGATTAATAGATAATTATAAGGATGATTAATATAATTATAAGGATGATGTCAATATAATTTTATAATTAACAAATCAAAAAGCTTTTATATGTGCCTTTATATGCGACATACAAATAATTTTTATTTATCTATTAAAGTGATTCGGTATTCTTCCTATAGTTATTGGAATACATTTAAGTTAAATTTTGGGTCGACTTTTGAAGCATCACCTTCTTTCCCCCCACCGCCACTGCTCAATGCTCGACGGCTGAGCTGCACCGGATCGCGCGCGGATGTGTATCTCAGGAGCGTTGCACTAAGAAATATGCTCCTTATCTTCTAACAAATTATTAATCCTTTACTTTCCTTAGTCTTCTGTGATGTCTTCTTTATTCAACATACCTTCTTTATTCACATGTTGAATAAAGAAGACATCACGGAGTTATTGAAGTTGAATCATTCCAGTTTAAAATTACGCATCTCGTTCTGTCGACTCTTATTAGTCTTAAATTGATATTATCAGTATTCTATATTAAAAGATATTACATTTTGTGGCACATAAGCGTGGTCAGTAGCTCTTTGAAAGAAAACCGAATGTATCAATGTAATGTATAAAAATAATAAAGTAAATATTTTAAAAGTACATAATATTTAGTAAAATGTATATACTTGTTAATATGATGTTCAATCACTATTATTAAGAAAATAACAATTATGTAAGAAGGAAAATATTTTTATGATAATTTTCATGCTAAAATGTTGTCATGATAATTTTCATGTTGGAAGGTATGATAGCAGCATGTTTCTTATACTGTGACGCTCCTGAGATGCACGTCCGCGCGCGATCCATCGGTTCAGCCATCGACTGTTGAGCGGTTGTAAAGGAAAAATAGGCAGCATTTCAGAAATTGGCTCGAAATGTGTAACTAGTTCTGAGCACACTAAAGTACACATATAATTTCTATAATTTTATAAAAATATATTTGGAGTAATATGTTCATTAATAACGTTATTTGTTTAAAAAAAAAATTAAGAAAAAAAGGAAAAAGCAGGATTGAACATAGGATCCTCAACATTCTGATCTCGCACCTAACGCCCGAGACCACGCTGAGTTTTTGCAGACCGCCTCTATGAATGTGGTACATAAAATACACGGAAAATCGTAAACTATATCTCGTTAACTATCACGTTTTGAAATCATTTTTGCTATTATATATTAATGAAAAAGGTATATGATTAACTCTTTCACTAATATCATGTGAGACTCGTGGTAAAGAAATTGGGCCAAACATAAGTATCATTGATGAGAGCCGTAGTATGTCTATCGGACCAAACATAAACAATATGTTCCAGGTTGTTAATTATGGCACACGCCATCGTAACTTAAATCGTAGGGCAAAGAATTAATATAATTTAATAAAAATTATGTATTGTCTAGAATGTCTCTTTCCTCCTTATTATACACACCAAGCGGCCGAGATCGTCGAGAAAATATTTTCGGTCGCTAGAAACAAGCGACCACAGAGAGAAGGACAGAGACAGACTCATTGTTTTGCTAGCGGGCCCAGTTCGGCGTGTCCGCGCGGAGACTCACCGATTACAATCGGAGCTTCTATTCGTTTGTTTTTTCTCTGTCTCGCTCTATCGAAATAACAGAAATTGAAAGAATTTTAAATCACGAACACAGTTGCCAGTTCTCCGTTTTTTTTTTTGACAGACTTCGGTTTCTTGGACTAATATTCAATACTCCAGCAGATGTGAAAATCTCCAATTTTTGTCGTCTGCTGGAGTATTAAATATTAGTTCAAGCAACCGAAGTCTGGCAAAAAAAAAACGGAGAGCTGGCAACCGTGTTTGTGAATTAAAATTCTTTCATTTTCTTTTTATTAAATTACATTAATCATATATCTTTCTCATTAACGTAGCAAAAATGCAAATACAAAAATGATTTCAAAACATAAACATTGATGAGATATACAATAGTTTACGACTTTCCGTGCACTATATGTATCGCGTTCGTCGAGGTGATCTGCAAGAACTCAACGTGGTCTCGAGCGTTGGGTGCAAGATCAGAATTGGAGATCTTATGTTCGATTCTGCTTTTTCCTTTTTCAATTTTTATTTAATAAATAACGTTATTAATAAATATATTACTCCAAATATACTTTTTATAAAATTTCAGAAATTATATACGTGTACTTCAATGTATTCGAAATTAGTTGCGCATTTCGAGCCGATTTCTGAAATGCTGCCTACTTTTCCTTCACAACCGCTCACGCGTGGACGTGTATCTCAAGTGTCATAGTATAAGAAACATGCTGTGACCATACCTTCCAGCAAATTGTCATGAAAATATTTTCCTTCCTACATAATATTGTATTTTCTTAATAATGGTGATTAAACATCATATTAATAACTTAATGCATTTTACTAAATGTAATGTACTTTTAAAATATTACTTTATTATTTTTATGATACATTCAGTTTCAAAGAGTTACTGATCATCATGTTTTTGTGCCACAGAATGTAATATAAAATTTTACTTTACCGCATCATACATCTGGTCATCTATTTGTATTTTTTTTTAGTGGAATAAACCTGGAGAATACACTTAAATGACGTATCAATAATAGAACTTCAAAGATAATAGAGAGTTTTTTTTACAATAACGTGGATTTAGATACGGTAAACGCCTTTTCTTAATTAGTCGCTAAGGAAAAGATAATGTGATCATGATATCGATTATGTATCTTTTTTCTTAGAGTGATAAATAAAAATTTTTTGTATGTGTGTATATATATATATATGCATACATATATCATTTTGCGTGACGCTGTATGTGTAGAAAACAACGGCGTTACGAGTCAATTAGCTGTAACCAGTATGACCCGCGTTCACAGTATCATTGCCGCACAACAGTACTGTCAATGTAGTGTAATGTAGTATTGTTCTACACACAACCATATATATATATGTGTGTGTGTGTGTGTGTGTGTGTGTGTGTGTGTGTGTGTGTGTGTGTGTGTGTGTGTGTGTGTGTGTGTGTATGTATATATGTGTGTATATGTATATATATATATATATATATATATTTATATAGTGTTTTTTTCCACAGAATAGAAAAAATGTAGTAGCAGAATACTGTCTGCCTTTGATAAGAGAAGGTTATGGGTGCTTTATAACAAGTGACTCAGTACAATACAGTACAATATCTCATCCTTGTATTATCGAACAAGATTGTAATGATGCACCGTGTCACACTGTATCTCTTGTTGGTGTGACCATAGTCCACCAACCTACCTTAGGACTTTGCCTCTAAGATAAGAATAGAAGTGAGACTAGATTCTATTGTGACCATAGTCCACCAACCTACCTTAGGACTTTGCCTCTAAAATAAGAATAGAAGTGAGACTAGATTCTATTTAGACTCATTTTCGAACCTTATAATGTGACCATAGTCCACCAATCTACCTTAGGACTTTGCCTCTAAGAATAGAAGTGAGACTTTAGAATAAGATTAGACTCTATTGGAACCTTATAAAAGAAAACCCTCAGACTGCAGAGGCATTCTTCGATATATTGCGAGAGTAGTTACGTCTCTAAAAATTTTCCAAGTGACAATTGTAAAAAAAAAGAAAAGAGAATACAATAAAGATAATTTTTTATTTTGAAATTGTTATCACAAATCTTACAAATGGTGGCAGCGGTGCGGGATAATTAGCAAGAAAAACAGTGAAATTTTGCTTTTACTTCGAGGACGATATACTAGTCGCACTAGTTACCTTCAAGGAGGACTCGAAGATTATCCTGCTCTATCGAACTCAAGCAGACTGGCGTGGACAAACTACAGAGGGGTAAGCGACATTATCAACTCTGATACATCCACCGAGTCAAGTGCGGACAGTAACATACTAGAATCGAGACTCTTCATTACTGCTCCAATGTCGCGTGCACAGAGCCCTACTCGTGAGCAAACGCTCACTCTAGCAATATTAGCAGACAGAATGATCCAAATGATGGACACAATAACTGAACTAAAAAACAAAATGGAATAACGGTTGAACACTATAATCCAACGCGACTTCAACAACCAAGCGAAATGACACCAGAAACTTTCGAATCAGGAACTGTCGAAGCACCTATAAAGAATTATAATAAAGCGATGCCATTGATATCCGATTTCGACGGTTCAAATGTCGAAACTTTCATTAATCATATACAAATAGCCTCGAAACGACTGGCCGTGGATCAACATGAGCTATTTCTCTGTGGAATCGTCGCCCAGAAACTCGTAGGAAGAGCAAAACACTCAATACGGATACCACCCCGAATTTTCCGCAGTTGTACGAAAAACTACGGTACCTCTACGGCAAAGCCAGGAATCTTTCCGCTCTGGAGGTCCAAAGAGACACCTGCATCCAGCGAACGAACGAGAGCATCGATGAATTCATAAATCGCTTTCTTCGAATCCAAGACGATATCATCCACACGGTTAATTCACAGAGTACCGGCATTGCTACGATCTGTTTGCAAGAACAGATGTATCGGCAAAAAGCAGTCGAAGTATTTCGCCGCAACGTAAAGACAGAAATCAGTGATCATTTATACTCATTTGAATTCACCTAATTGAACGAAGCGTTTTCGAAAGCACGAGCCTTTGAAGCAGAACTCCAGTTAAGAAAGTTGCGAACACAACGATACGAAACATCCAAAAAACCGTTCCAACCCAGAACGCACTTTCAAACCAAGGAGTGCACCTACTGCAAGAGACGAGGACATGAAGAAAAGGAGTGCCGAACAAAAGTATTCCACCAACAACGAGGCCAGCAGAATTTTCGCGAACGCCAGTCTTTCAACCGACCGCCGGACCGAGCATCGCATCATTTACGTGCAACCGATCAGGATCCGGACGAGAACCTCAGCGAAAGGTATACCAAGGACCCGGAGGGACATACGTCAGAGCTTCCAGAATTAAGCTGAAGATACCAGGTTTTAAAGATGTCATATTTTTAATAGATACGGGTTCCGATATATCCCTAATACACGAAATGTTTATAGATGATAAAAACTTGCCTAAAACAAATTCAATAATCGTATCTGGCGTTACAACGCATTCGATAAAAACTAAATACGGTGTAATAATTGAAATATTTGGGAAAAAACATACATTTCATGTATTAGACGATTACTCACCGGTACAACATCAGGGCATATTAGGTATCGATTTTCTCACGGCGAACAATTTTGTCTTTTCGAACGAATATTTAAAACTAAACGGAAAAGAATTCAAGCGATGCGATAAACCACTCTCTAACGACACGTATAAACAAAACGAAGTATTAGTTATATTTAAGGATGACACTGGAGCAATTACGAGGATGAACGATTTTAATAAACCCATACTGCCGACATATTTGCACTCTCAAATTAAAAGCGTCGAAGATTATTGCGAAGCACCAATTTATTCTATCACCAAAGAAACTTTAAACAATACGCTATCAGAATTATTAAAAGAAAATACTCGCCTCTTGCATCTCCCAGAACACTATAATGAAATCTGGGATATCATATTAGAATTCTACGATATTTTTACCTTACCAGGAGATCCTCTCCCACTCACTGATTTAATGCAACATGAAATCAAAACCCATGACGAAAATCCCATCCATATTAAACAATACCGTTATCCTCCGATACACCAAGAAGAAATAAAAAGACAAATTAAAGACATGCTTGCAAAAGGAATCATTCAAGAATCAGATTCACCTTATAATTCCCCTTTGTGGATCGTGCCCAAAAAGCAAGATGCTTCGGGCAAAAATAAATGGAAACTAGTAATTGATTACCGAAAACTTAATGAAAAAACCATCCAAGATGCCTATCCTCTTCCGAATATTGATGAAATTCTCGATCAATTGGGCAACGCGCGCTATTTTTCCGCTTTTGATCTGGCATCGGGCTTCCATCAGATCGGAATGAATCCAAAAGACGTTCCAAAAACGGCCTTCTCTACACCAAACGGACATTATGAGTACACCCGTATGCCTTTTGCTCTAAAGAATGCGCCTCCTACCTTCCAAAGAATGATGAATAAAGGATTAAAAGGATTGATAGGTAATAATTGTTTTGTTTACATTGACGACATAATAGTTTACGGAAAAACGATCGAAGAGCACAAAAAAATTTAAGAATCTTATTCGAAAGACTTAGACAAGTAGGATTGAAACTCCAACCAGATAAATGCGAATATCTCAGACCTGAACTTGAATACCTAGGACACGTCATTTCCGAACACGGTATACAGCCTAATCCTGATCGGATCGAAAAGGTCAGAACTTATCCAATTCCAAAAACTCCTAAGGAGATAAAACAATTCCTTGGACTTGTCGGTTATTATCGCAAGTTCATCAAAGATTTTTCCAAAGTAGCAAAACCTTTGACACGCCTCTTACAAAAATCCTCAATCTTCCAATGGACGAGTGAACAACAACATTCATTCAACTCTCTGAAATCAAAATTGACGTCACAACCAGTATTATCATATCCTGACTGGAATAGACCCTTCGTTTTGACCACTGACGCATCAAACGAAGCTATCGGTGCTATACTATCCCAAGGGACAATAGGCAAAGATAAGCCACTGGCTTTCGCCTCCAGGACTCTTAATAAAGCCGAAACCCGATATAATACGACGGAGAAAGAATTACTCGCAATCGTATGGGCCACTAAACATTTCAGACAATATGTATATGAAAGAAAATTCACTATCGTAACAGATCACAAACCTTTAATATGGCTCATGAACGTTAAAGATCCTAATTCGAGATTAATGAGATGGAGATTAAAGTTAGAAGAATTTGATTACGAAGTAATTTATAAATCCGGGAAAACTAACACTAACGCTGACGCACTCTCAAGAATTCCGGTCAATGCAATTGATTCCTTCGTATCGGACGAAGAAATAAGAAAAATGCTTTCAGAGATTACGGGAATTAAGAAAGAAATTAAAATTGCCTTTAGTCAAGATCCGGTTCCGGACTGGATAAATATCGATCCGAAATTCGCCTCCACAATAAACCTTCGAAATTTAATCTTACCGATTCTTCAGGATACGAATACTAATCCTGATGAATGGACATTATACTTCGTAGGACCGGTAAACTCTAAAATTCAAGACTCAATTGACGAGCTAATCGACACGTACGACTTACAGTCTAGAACGAAAATTATAATAGAAGAACGACCGCCTCAATGGTTTAAAGAAAAATTTCCAATACCAATACTTACGGACGAATTCCTACCCAAGGGAAATCCTAAATTACAAAAGCACCCATCACCTCCTTCTTCCATTCCCTCATTCTCGAAACCAAGTATTAACAAACACATAATAATAAGAAACCAGGTTGGTAGGCAGACCAACAAAACTACTTTTATGAAACTCCTCCTGAGATCACGAGAGGAAAACGAAATATACATATCACCTCATGCCACTCACAGACAAATGAGTATTAGATTGCATGACTTTCTAACCGAGGACGATCATCATGTTAACGTAGTACATGACCAGAAAGAGATCAATAAATTAATTTCGGTAATTGACGAATATTATCTCGGAGATAAATTATGTATTCACGTTTCCCAATATCTCACAGAAATAACGAACAAAATGGAAATTATATCAGACGCTCATTCTGGTATATTAGGCGGACATTACTCCGTCGAAAAAACACTTCAAAAAATCAGACAAAAGTATAATTGGCCTAACATAACTATCGATGTTAAAGAATTCATTGATAAATGTGAAAAATGTCAGTACAATAAACCTGGTGCACAGAAACCTTATCTCTACGCCTCTCCCGACATTCCTCGAATGCCCAACGAAAAGATATCCATTGATATCATGGGGCCTTTCGAAGTTACAAATAAAGGAAACCGATATATCCTTGTCACTCAAGATTACCTTACTCGATATATCCTAGTAGAACCGCTTATAGATAAATCGACTGCAGCAATTATTAGGGCACTATGGTGCTCCTGGCTGAGATACTTCGATAAACCTAAGGAGATACTATCCAATAACGCCCTTGAATTCACGTCTAATGAATTTAAAACGCGATAGGCTTAACATTAAACACGTACTTACCTCGGTATATCACCCGCAGTCTAATGGGAAAAACGAGAGGTCGCATTTAATACTTGCCGAATATATAAGGCATTATATTAAAGAACAAGAGCAATGGGATAGTATTCTGCCCCAGGCTATGCTCACTTATAATTGCACAATTAATAAAAACACAGGTTATACACCTTACGAATTACAATTCGGGAGAGAGCCCAATCACATCTTCAGTGAAGAAGATGAGCGATTGACTCTCCAAAATCAAATCGAAAACTTGCATATTCAACATGAAAATAAGTTGGAAGAAGCGCGCAGGAGCATACGCGACTATCAAAATTCCAACCTTCCTATCAAAACTTATACGCCGATAGAAAATAATGACTTGGTGCTCGTAAGAAACTTCAACGCCAAATCGTTTGAGGCACGGTGGAAAGGTCCTTTCCCTGTTGTCCGACACGATAAACACATAACTTACCACGTTAGGGAAAACGGTGAAATTAAACAATACCATCGAAGTGATATAAAATCATTTATTCCAGGCGATGGATTATCTGAAATGGATCGTCCCGATACTTCTCCTTTTGATACTTCAGGGTCATCCTATTAACAGAGCAGAAAAATATTCAATTACTCAACTAGACAACGATGAAGTAATTTACCTCGAAACTCTAAGCAAGATAAAATTATATCACGAGCAGTGGAAGATAGTTGTAGGATATAACCTAAACGATTTAGAAGATAATTACCATATACTTAAGAACACATATAAGGAATTATTAAAGACATGTTTTCGAAAGCTTGATAATCAAAACTGGATTTGTTCTTCCAGAAAACGAATTATAAAGCGAATAAATCAATTCGAAGAAATAGCGAATGATTTAGAAAATGTATTGTATCTAGCAGGACTCAGAACAAAAACAAGAACTAAACGCGGTTTATTTGACTTCATAGGTGAAGTAAGTAAAACTCTATTTGGAACTCTGTCCGATTCCGATGCGAACTATTATAACAGCGAATTAGATAAATTATATACCGATCAGAAAAATGTTATCCAGTACGTTAAAAATCAAACTAGTATCATACTTAAAACTTTACATACTAACGAAAAAATTGTCGATGTAACTTCAAACGCGATAAGTCGCATAAACGATCAGTTTAACCGCCTCAGAAACTTGTCTCAGATCATTGAAGCAAATATTTGGATAGATGAATCCTTATTAGATTTAGACGACGAATTAAGAAAATTAATTGATGAAATTAGAAAAGCAGAAGAACTTATTACTAACGGAAGACACGGAACTATCAAGCCATACGTTTTATCACCCAGGGATTTATTCAACGCTTTGAGGCAACATAAACATGTAGATAATTTTCCCGTACCCTTAGAGGAGACGCAATACATTACTCTAATAGATATAAGCGAAATATCGATAGCATTAACAGAAAAACGATTGCTGATTCAATTGATAATTCCGTTAATAGAAGACAAATTCTTAGAACTAACTAAAGTAATATCCCTTCCTAGGCACGGATGGTTAAAACAATCCATAGTAGACACCACTCAAAAACTTATCCTATTAGATCCATTTAGAACTACGTTTATGCCTATTAGCGAATTAGAATTAAGCTCCGCAAAGAAACTCGGAAAATATCAACTATTAAAGCGGACATATCCCGATTATAAAATGGGTATAAAAGATAATTGTCTTACTGAAATAATTACAAAACGCGATACAGAAAAATGTACAACAAAGTATATGCAAATTCAAAATACATTATGGATCCAACTTCATACGAATCAAGATTGGATAGGAATTGCACCTAGAGAAGAAGCTTTGCATATACTCTGTTCCGATAAAACACCTCGAAATGTACGAGTATACCAAAATTTTATACTTCACTTAGAACCAGATTGTACAGCAATTTCCGAAACTGCAACTTTGAAACCCGAAAACTTATTTAAAGACGAAATTGAAATTCACAACACAATTCATTTAATAGATAAAATATCAATCAATAAAACGTTAGAGAAACATCAACTGACTGACATACCAATGGACTTAATAAGAGAAACTTATATTAATCCAGAGCATCTACAAACCTTAGGCAAAACAATAGACGAATTAGATAATTTAGCAGACCGAATATCACAGCATAAAAGAACTATCACTTGGAAGGAAACATTCAAGCATTATCTCCATTTAACCGGATACATAGCCCTTGGCTCTATCCTTTTCATATTCCTCTATAAGATTGGACTATTTTCAAGTATAATTAATTTACTCAAGCAACTACTCAGAAATTGTTACAACCAATGTAGCTTTGGAAATCACGCTCCAACGCAACACGCCCATTATACCGCTTACTCTGCTCAACCCCCAAATCTCGAGTTACAATCCGGCGTATTAAAACGTTTGATTAACTATAAAATTTGATTACACTTCAAATTTCTTTATAAGGGGGAAGGTGTGACCATAGTCCACCAACCTACCTTAGGACTTTGCCACTAAGATAAGAATAGAAGTGAGACTAGATTCTATTGTGACCATAGTCCACCAACCTACCTTAGGACTTTGCCTCTAAAATAAGAATAGAAGTGAGACTAGATTCTATTTAGACTCATTTTCGAACCTTATAATGTGACCATAGTCCACCAACCTACCTTAGGACTTTGCCTCTAAGAATAGAAGTGAGACTTTAGAATAAGATTAGACTCTATTGGAACCTTATAAAAAAAAACCCTCAGACTGCAGAGGCAGTCTTCGATATATTGCGAGAGTAGTTACGTCTCTAAAAATTTTCCAAGTGACAATTGTAAAAAAAAAGAAAAGAGAATACAATAAAGATAATTTTTTATTTTGAAATTGTTATCACAAATCTTACATTGGAAGGCACTCTAGAAGGCCAAAATTGGTTATTGTGATATGTGTTTCTTGTTGCACCCTATAAAGCCAGAATGAGAAAGGTTAGCATCTTTATGTTATTCGTGAAAATATCACTTTTATTTATCATACAAGTGATATGATTAAATTTATTGTTATAACAATAAATTGCGCTTTGCCTAATTATGATCTAATGTCAGAGGCGTTCATCGTGGGCTGACTATTTTTAATTCACTATCAGAGGCGTTAATTGTGAGCTGGCTAGCTATAACAAAATGTCACAGCCATAAATCATATTTTGGCTAGTTATAGACAAATGTCAGAGGCGTTCATCGTGGGCTGACTATTTTTAATTCACTATCAGAGGCGTTAATTGTGAGCTGGCTAGCTATAACAAAATGCCACAGCCGTAAATCGTGCTTTGCTAGTTACAGATAAATGTCAGAGGCGTTTATCGTGGACTGACTATTTTTAATTTACTGGCAGAAGCATTTCGATTATTAAATTTGGTGAAATGTAATTACGGAACCAATTTATAGAATTTTGCGTCTGCAATTAAAGAAATGCAAATAGATGCATTGTCATGATGGAATCAAAAGCTAATTGCTTGACATAACCGAAACAAAGAAACTAACAAAGAAATAAAACTGAATATCAGTAAATAGCTTCTTTGAAACCTTACAACTTTTGTCTGAAGCGTTTTTTCTAAAAACGTTATGTAATAGCCTTAGCACAAGGATGGTCGTAATTGAATCGTAGAACGTGAATCATAGGGCAACGCATTATATTTTGGCGTACTATGCATGCCGATACAAGTTTACATTCCTTTACGATTAGTTATAGTCACCTTTGTATTCAGCTCCTAAATCCGGAGTCTTTTTGGACACCCTATATAATATATATGTTATTCATATATGTATATATATATATATATATATATATACATTACAACATACATTACACAGTCAATATTCACATGCATAATTTTTGTACGATGCTGTACGTTTATGAAATGTATGTAAGTATATCATATTCAAAGTGTTTTAGCAAATATATACTTACAGGTCAATGTACGTTGACTAACAGCAAGTTACAATAAGTATATTTTTACTAAATGAACACTCTGACTGTGGCTTAGATATATTTTCGGATGCAACCATGTATTTGAAATACATGTATACACGTGTAATGTAATAGCACTTTTTCCTTTATTCCCAATGTCATTTTAATTTAGGATGTAACATGTATTGTCAGTAAATACATTGCACATACATATGTAACTATTCCATCTCTTTTTATTATGTTTAATGGGCCTTTTACAATTATAAGTCATAAATTAGCCATAAATAAGAAGTCAAATGCTAAAAATTGGTTGTGATTGATCAATTTTTAGCTTCTGACTTCTGATTTGTAACTAATGTGTTATTGTAGAAGGCCCATAATAAAAAGAGATAGAAGTTATTCATACTTAGCTTTTCATGCAGATATAATATAGACACATTAGTGAATATTAGAATTATATTTTATGTGCATTATGATGTGTACATTATAAAATATATTTCTAATTCATATTCACATACGTGTGTAGCTATTTCATCTCTTTTTTTTACGTGTAACAAAAAGATGTACTGATGTCCTCTTTTTTCTACGTTTAATAAAAAGAGATATGTTTTTTTATGATCAAATATTAGTGATATATGCTTTTATGTTTTCAATATCAGAATATACATACAACTAATATAAATGAAAACTAACGATAGTCAAACGCAGATGATCAGATGTAACATCTTAAAAAAAATAATCAAATTACGAATCCTCTGATAAATCCTCATTTTATGTGTATATATATATATATTATATATATATATATATATATATATATATATATATATATACGCATTATATATATATATATATATGTGCGAGAGCGCACCGCGCGAAAAGATTCGAGTGAGAGACCGGCGCACGGCTGGTATGATGCACGACAGTAAAGAGAACTCAGTTTCTTTGTAAGTTAACAAAGGAATTTTCTTTAATATGCACAATTACAAATTCAACAAATATAATTAATTAAATATCAGATTAACAAAATATTGAATTCGGTCGACTTTTCCAATACAATTTGAAATCACGGTGATGAAAATCTCGGCGATTTTCTCGGCACTTCTCGAAAGATTCGGTTTATAGCGATTTCACTAAACGGTTAGCACGGCGATTTTACGAAGCGAGATTATGACTCTAAGAACTCTAAGAACTTTTTTGGAAGTAAGAAGGAGGACGGCGAGATTGAAGCATTTATTGCTTTCGGCCTGAGCTTTCCCTTTTGGGAAAAATCCAATAAAAATTTGCCACAAATAATTATTACGTGGCATTAGGTGTACAAAATTGATTGGCGCTTTGGATTCTTTTCTAGCGACGTTCAACGTAACAGTCATGCGCGACAGAAGATCCGTGCGTGGGATTGGTGACAGCGCGTGACGTATTCGTCGGAGCGCGGCGCTCGCGTGCGCGAATTGAATTGTTCTAGAACCTTCGATTGTCCGTTGCCGGTAACGACAACTTGTTTGCGTGTAACGAATTGTTTTTAAAAGGAACAAAGAACGACGAATTTGATGATTTTAACGAGAATTAAAATCATGTTTGAGATGAAATCACGAGCTCAATTTGTGCATGCGTTCAATGACAATTAATGTCGATCGACTGAAAGAATTCTTGCTTTTCTTTCGAATTACCGATCTCAAACATTCCCGTTTTACCGGACTTATCGAGCAACCCTGTATGTAAATTACATCACTTGTGTGTGTGCCATATCATCGTATCGTATAATGATCACGTATCATAATCAGTCAAGTGTGAACGAGGCGCCATATCGTGTCTGCGTATTGTACTTATGTATCATTTTGCTACGCAGATATGATATGATTTTAATCCACTTGAAGTCAATATTTCGCCAAAATATCAAAGTAATGATACGTGATACGGATATGATTAGTGTGGACGCGTTTCCGCAAAGAGAAACATTGTCTTTATAATAGGCAACGTCAAACTTATACAAACGTACTAAGTAGAAAATAAAAAAAAGATACGGGATATGAATACGGATGGAAAACAAGGCCTTAACACTATATAAAATCGCGTATTTGTATTTGATACGTGAGCATGATAAAGTGAAACGATGCAAATATAGACAATTTCTAGCCTGAGGTTAGCGTCCCATGGAGCAAAAATTTATAATGGAATAGAGCAACGCGATAACCACAACTTCTGCAATCATTACTCCATTTTCTTTTCGACTGTGATTGATCTCGCTGTTCCGTTCCGCTGTACATTTCTGCTCATAAGACGCCAATCTAAGCCCAGATCCTCATACGGATAATAGCGTTTTGACACTGCTGATTAATGAAAAACAGGTGAAAGGAATAAATTTTACCCCCACAACCGGTTTGTCAGCGCTCGGTGTCAAAGTTATCTGTATGAGGATTCGAGCTAACGGATAGAGTCCTAAGATTTTTTCGCGTATGTTCTTACATACTCCAACAAGCTGCTACTCACTTCAACACGCTCGTCGGAGTGAGTAGGAATTATAGTAGGAATTTGTTGGAGCATACAACGCGAACAAAGATTATACAAAGAAGCAGGTATTAAATATCCTGCAGCAGAATTCTGTAACTTATTATACAATAACGTTATACAATCTATGTGCTCATAACGATTGCATAACGAGTTACAGAATTCCGCCCTTGATTGATTAATGCAATCACGTGACTTGGTAGCCATTTATAAAGGCCGCAGCATAAATTTTTCCATAACGCATAATGCATAGTGCATAAGCGAATAAACTAATCAGAATCATTCCTTTCCTCCCATTCCATGGAAAAAAAAGAATTTCGATTAGTCCCTTATGCATTATGCATTATGCAAGTTTATGTTGCAGCCATGACACTAATGGACAATCTTATTTATATTTCTATTCCATTCTATCCTACATCGGCAGATTGAAAGTTTTCTGTTTACACTTTTTATAAGTATGTATTGTCACGCTGTACCTTTCATCGAGCTCGCGTGGTACGCGGATCAAAAGAAAAGAAACATCATCTCTAATTCCATTCTCGTACAACCGGGTAAATCACCAAATACGAAGTTGGGCGCCAGACGGGCTTGAGACCACGTCAATTTCACCAAATCGCAAGATTATACACCAACAATCACTCATGACTACGTGAATTTATCTCTCGGACGCAAAGGGTCGCAGTCTGCACGAGGATCGGCTAGCCATTCTCCGGTAGAGGGACGGGGAGGGGCTCCAGGGCCGCTCACAGGAGGTGGAAGGGACGACGATCATCGATCAATTAATACATTGAATAAAAAGAGAATAAGTAACATATATTTCAATATAACATATAATACGATGGCGCGATAAAATACAAAGCAAATGAGTCCGCAAGGACAAGAACAAAAAGATAGGCACACAGAAAATCGAGGTATAAACGGAACACGAGAAAGGAAATTCGCTATCGTAATTCGAACGCGTAACACGCCGTCCCGCATCAAGAATCCGACAACGTGGGGGGCATACATCCCGTACCGATCACCCCTCCCCCTACCCCGACAACTCTCTTCACGTGAGTTGCGAAGCTTCGTGGTCCCCAGGAGACTCTTCTACGCGTCAAGATTCGCTCCCGATAATCGCACGTAACTCAGCTTTAGACTCCTTCATGCTTGGAACCGACCACGCAATCAACGACACGAAAAAGTACACCTTACTTTCAGGGCGTACGCGAACAGCGTGACGGTTACAGCACGAAAATAACCTCCCTAGGCAATTTCACAAACAAGAAACGGGCAACCTCACCGAAATCTAAATCGTCGCTTATGCGACAGCTCTCCTCTCAAGTGCATCGTCCTCTTACGTTCGCTTCGCTGGGTCGCCGAGAAGAGAGCGAGCTGAATCGCGGTCGATACGCGACCGATGCGCGGCTCCCCTGTGAGGAGTGCGCAGAGCCATCGCGCCAGGCCGCATCCAATTAGGAAAGGACTCAAGACCAAATGCGGCAGCACTTTTCCGGGGTTGCGTTTGTAGTCACTCTGAATGCCCGACCAGTGGTATGATTAACAGACTTGCTCTGTGGCAGCGAGAAGTCCGCAGCAATATCTTGGCATATCCGGTGACATCCTTGGTCTTCCTCAAGATAGCAACTTCGTCGCCTCGACAGGTGTTACCCTCCATATAGTTTTGAGGGCGCTCTCGTGCTCTCAAATTGTCGGTCGTTCTAGTAAGCTCCTAGCGTGTCGGCCCTGCTCATTCTCGGCGGCCTTCCTGGTTCCTTCGGCGCTTTTCTCTCAACCCGCGATCGATCCACTCTCTCGCCCTCATCGGTACTCCTCCTGGCCAACTTCCTCTCCCTCGTGGTGGAGGCCACCTTGTCGTGATGAGGGGGCTCCTCGTCCTTGGACGGGGGGGATCTAAGAGCGCACTGTACGCCCGCCTATTCCTCGGGATTATGCGGATGTACACTGGTCCAGGGGATGTCACCTCCGGCAGATCATACCGTAATCTAGCGGTCATGTTTCGCTAGAGCGGGAGCTTTGGCTTATCGCCTGGGTCGCGAGGAAGGCAACCTCTATAAAAATGCCCCCTAACTCAAGTTATGGTGCGTGACGATGAGTGCATGGCTGGGAGGAAGTCCAATCGAAAGCGGCCGACCTCAGGACACCTGGCACCCCCTGTTGTATCGAACTTTCCCTCCTGGAAAGGTCAGGGGGATGACATAAATTTCCCTGCTCGTGGGAACCAAATGAGTGATTCCAAAAATACAAACAAAACCAAAACCAATAACAACGATGAAAAAAAAGTGAAGAAGAGAAGGGGGAAGAAGCGCACGAAAGGCGGCGTCGCCAATCGCACTGGAGATCGAGAATGAAATGTGCAAAAGTGTGAGAATGGTTAAAAAGAGGAAGAGAAGGATTGGAAGTGGGGATAACTGTCATGAGAATGAGACGAATAAATGTGTGAATGAAGTGAGAAAGATTGGTGAGCAATTGAGGGCATTTATATTGGGTGAAAGTGCGAAAGTGTAAGTAAGTCTGCGTGTGAAATTATAATAAGTAAGATTGGTGAATATGAATGTGTTCTATGTAAAAATGAGAGATTGAAATGTGCCTTGGCTGTGTATGAAAGGATAGGTGTGTCTGATGCTGCGAGTGGTGTGAATCAGCTGAGTGAGAGTATGAAAGTTAAGTTTGATGCGAGAGTGCTTGAGAAAAAAAATTGTGTTATGCTGTGGTAATAAAGGGTGTGGATGAGAAGATGAGTAGCGATTAAGTGAAGGAAAACTTAATGAAGCATGTGAAATCGGATATGAATGTGCGGGTGAAAGCGGTAAGACGAGGAATGATGTGGTGATTGAGACTGCGAGTGAAAAGGAGAGAAAGACTCTGTGTGAAAGTAAGCGATATGAGAGTGCGGATTTGACAGTTCAGTTGCCTCGAAAGAATATTTCCGAAGGTAATAGTGTTTGACGAATGAAATAAATGAGAAAAAGTTCCTAGGTGAAATGTATGCGAGGAATCTGAAGGAGTGTATGTCGAAAAGTGAGTTTGAAGAGCGTGTGAGAATAGTGAATAGGGATGGAAAGAAGGGTGCGACCCTAGGGAATGTTGTGATGGAGGTGAGTAAGAATGTATGTGATAAATTATAATAGTATACGAAGAGTAAATATATATTGAGTGGAGTGCTTTCAAGATTAAAGTGTATGAAAGTTGCTTCGATGTTACTCGTGTTATGGATATGGGCATATGAGTAGAGAGTGCAACGTGGGAAAGGTATGTAGAACGTGCGGTGAGAAGAGTCACACTGGCGAAGGAATGCAAAAAGAAGGAATATTGCAGACACTGCTTGCGGACAGGGCGGCCTGCGGATCACTCTGTACTAGCAAGAGAGTGCCCGGGTATATGAGAGTGTTGGAACGTATGAGAGAACGTATTGATAATGGCTAATAAGAGAATAAATGTATTGCAACTGTCAGAATGCTTAGGTATGATGTGTGATTTGGGGAATGTAGTGAAGGAGAAAGGTGTGAATGTGTTGGCATTGCAAGAGCCATATGTGTCGAATGGGCGTGTGTCTGGATTGCCGAATGAAATGCGCGTGTATATGAAGGATGGCAAATCGTAATGAATGATAACACAGTTAATGTGATGAGTGTGGCAGGTTGTATGGAAGAGTGTATGTGTGGATGAGAGTGTGAAATTGTGAAATGTATGTGTGCTCTGTGTATTGTCAGTTTAGTATGCCTGTAGAACCTATGATTGAGTATATGAGGAAAGTTGTGAATGTAGTGAAAGGGAGAAATCCCTTTTGATGTGTATAGATGGGAATGCTGTGTCGGATGCATGGTTCAGCAAGTATGTGGGTAGAAGTAGAGTAAGTGAATTGAGAGGTGAGAAAATTGTTGAATTTATAGCTGAATGTGAAATGCATGTGTTGAATGTACCGAGCGAAGAGTATACGTACAGTGGGCCTACAGGCGAGAGTGATATTGACGTGAGCTTGGATAATGACAAATGAATGGGTTTAGAGTGTGGATGGAGAATTGAGAACGATTGGTGTGTAAGTGATCACAATGTGATAATGATTGGTGTGTCGTGGGATGAAAGAGATAGATGGAAGAGAAAGTATAATGTTGATTGGAGTGAGGATGTAAGAATGATTGAAATGAGAGCGGGTGAGACAAGTTTGAATGAGTTTGCTGAATTAGAAAAGAAGATTGAGAAATTGATGGATTGGATTAGGGATGTTAATGACGTGATCTTTGGAAGGCAGACTGGACACAGGGTACACGGGAGAGTGAGATGGTGGACGGATGAGCTGGAAAGAGAAAGGAGGTGAGAAAGAAAAAGAGGATGTATCAGAGGGTAAGGAGATAAGGGAAGGAAGAAGCGAGGTACCTATATAGATATAGTCATTGCGTGAAAGAGTATAAGAGCCGAATTATGCAGCAGAAGGAAAATGATTGGGGAAGTTTGTTGGCAAGGAAGGGAATAGGGATTCATGGAGAATGATGTACAAGGTCTGTAGGGAGAAGAAAAAGACGGATGTAGTGAGTGCAATGAGTGTAGATGGAAGGATGACGGTTAGAATGAAACTATAAATGTCTTGTTGAATGAGTTCTTTCTTGAGAGTGTAATGCGATGTGAGAATGTGTTGAGTGCGAGTACGGATGGTAGCAAGGAGTTTGAATGGAACGAGATTGAGTGGGCTGTGCGGAGTATGCACAGTGAGAAAGCGCCTGGAATGGATGGAGTGACTGCGGAAATGGTTAAGAGAATCTGGATGGCTGTTCCTGTGCGAATGAAAAATGTTGTATGATGAGTGTCTGCGAAGGGGTGTGTTCCCGAATGATTGAAAAAAGGGTAGGGTGGTAATCTTACTTAAGTCCCCGGAGAAAATAAGGACGGATCCCAGGTCGTATCGGCCGATATGCCTGCTATCCGTAGGAAAGGTTTCAGAACGGATGATGGTTGAAAGGCTGCAAGTATGTATGAGGACGAAAGTACGAGTAAATGAGAGACAGTATGGCTTTACGCGAGGAAAGAGTGTGGATGATGCGTGGGTGCATTTAAAGAGGAGTGTGAATGAATCAGAAAAGAAGTATGTAATGGGTATATTTGTGGACTTTCAGGGCGCGTTTGACAACGTTGAATGGACAGCTGTGCTAGATAGAATGCGTGAAATTGAATGTTATGATTTGGCGATGTGGGTAAATTATTTTAGGAATAGAAAGGTATGTGTGACGAGCGAGAATGATATTGTGTGGAAGAACGTAAAAAAAGATTCGCAAGGATCGATTTGTGGGCCTACGGTTTGAAATTTTATGATCTGTTGAATGATCTGGTCGAAAATGGATGTGATGTGTTGACATACGCGGATGATGTACTCATGTTAGTTGAGGAATCGAATAGGAGAGAACTGGAGATGAAAGGGACAGAATAGATGAGAATGGTGACTGAATGGGGGGAGAGAATGTGGGAGTGAAAGTATCGGAAAGAAAGACAGTGGGTATGATGTTGAAAGGGAAGTTTGCAAAGAGCTAATGTCCAGTTGTAAGAGTAAGTGGAAAAATGTTGACATTTGTTAGTGAGATATGATATTTGGGTGTCAGTATGAATGAGCGGATGGGCTTCGGTATGCATGTGAAAGAATTGTATGAAAGAGTTATGAATGTATTGAGTGGGCTAAGAAGAGTTATGAGGACTGAGAATGGGGACTGAGGGGGAGAACCGTACAAATGATATATAAAGGATTGTTGACAGCATGTGTGATGTATGCGGTTACCTGGGAATATAGAATATGCGTATGCTAGAAGGATGATTGAACAGTGTGAGAGAGTGAATTTTTACGCATGTATGAATGTCTGCAGAACTATGTCTACCGCAGCAGGAGGTGCTGATGGGAGAGTTATCGTGGATATACGAGCTGAAACGGCGCGTAAGCTTGTTCCAGATCAGGAAAGGTGAAAGAGTGACCTATGTGGACAGGATAACGGAAGAAATGATAGATGGGAAGAGCTTGAAGGAATGTAGAAACATCATAGATAGCGCATTGATAAATAAATGGCAGCATGCATGGGAAGGGAATAGCAAAGATAGAGTTACGTACGCGTGGATAAAAAAATGTAAGGAGTGTTAAGAACTGTGTGTGGATTGATCCAACTCTTTCTATGGGGCACCTCTTAACGGGACATGGAAGTATGAATGGGTATTTGTACGATAGGAAAATAGCTATGACTGAGATGTGTGATTGCGGAAAAGGTAGAGAAGACTGGATGCATGTTTTGATTGAATGTGAGATGTATTGGGAGTGTGAATAAGTTCTCGCCGTTTTTTGTGAAAATAAATCTTTTATAAAAAAAATAATAAAAGAACAAGTCAATTAAAGTATTGCCCATCGCTGGAGACAACTTTGTCCCATCTTTCTGGCAGCATTTGAATTCCACGTCGAAAAAACGACACTTCTTTTGCGGCTATCCACGAATCGATCCAATTCTTGGTATTTTCGTATAATGAGAACTGCTGCTCAGACAGGTCGTGCGTCATCGATCGAAATAGATGGTAATCAGAAGGCGCAATGTCTGGTGAATACGGCGGGTGGAGTAGAACCTCCCACTTCAGCGTTTCCAGGTATGTTTTGACCGGTGCCGCAACATGCGGCCGAGCGTTATCATGCAGCAAAATAACCTTATCGTGTCTTTGCTGATATTGCGGCCGTTTTTCTTTTAATGCTCGGCTCAAACGCATCAATTGTCGTCGATAGAGATCTGTGATGGTTTGGTTGGGTTGGAGCAGCTCGTGGTACACTACCCCCAGCTGATCCCACCAAATGCAGAGCATGAGCTTGGAACCGTGTATATTCCGCTTTGGCGTTGATGCTACTGCTTCGCCGGGCTTAACCCACGATTTTTTACGCTTCGGATTACTGTAGTATATCCACTTTTTATCACCAGTAACAATACGATGTAAAAAACCTTTCCTTTTTTGTCGTTGAAGCAGCTGTTCACACGTGACAATACGCCTTTCGATGTCTCTCGGCTTCAGTTCGTACGGCACCCAAAATCCTTCCTTTTGTATCATTCCTAATGCTGACAGACGTTTTGAAACTGTTGTTCGATCAACTCCTAATAATTTTGCAATGTCGGATTGCATCTGACATGGATCTTCATCAAGTAATGTTTCCAGTTCTTCGTCTCGAAACTTTTTTGATGCACCACTGCGTTCTCTATCTTGAAGATTAAAATCACCATTTTTAAATCGGTTAAACCAATCTCTGCATGTTCTTTCCGACAAAGCATGATCACTATAGGTTTCTATAAGAATTCTATGCGCTTCAGCTGCAGATTTCTTCTGAATAAAATAGTGCAGTAAAATTCCCCGCAAAAACGGTTTATTTGGTATTCAATAGTTATTCCTCTCCCAAAAACATCCAAGCCTTCCTCTCCATCGCCTTACTCTTCCTCCTTTTCTTTCAAAAATTCTTGAGCGTATTATCTTTAAATGCAAATGAGGCATTTCTTTCATATAAATAATATAATTCCTGAATGTCAATCATGCTTTCGTAAACATCACAGTATCACTACTTCTCTTCTTCATTTATTAGATTCTGTTTTAC